>NC_142541.1:9712500-9802500 GCF_056151865.1 Erythranthe guttata
GAGGTCGTATGAAAAAGTTCTGCTTGAAATACGAAACAGTGCCACAACCCGCGATAATGCACTTTTTCACGTATTTGGATTGATTTTCGGCTTCGCTTCCAAAATCGTTTCGAATCGGCAAAAATAGCTTCTCTTTACCTGAAATATAAATAAAACAAGAAACGCATAATATGTACAAATAAAGCCGAAAACTCGGAAGCACGAAGACCAAAACTCGAAGATTCGATAAGTAAAAGTTGTGCAAAATGAACACTTATCACACCCTCAAACTTAGATCTTTACTTGTCCCGAGTAAATTAAAACAAAGCTACAACAAAAAAAAAAAAAAAAAAAAAAACAAAACAAAAACAACAAACTAAATCTAGGCCACTAACGTAGGGAATCACGATTGCATTTAGCGTATGCAACAAGCCTTTGAACCCCTGGGTACCCCCAAATGACGAGTTGTGTCTCGTCAGGGTTTTCAGACAACACACCCACAAAGTTGCCGGATTGTCAAAGCATTGCAATTAATTCCAAAGATAAAACGAGCTAGATAACCTAAAATCTCAGAATGGCATACGGCTTAAGGTATTCGACTTTCCTACCGACGCAATTAGTTGTTTCTACACCAAAATGAAAGATAGACTCAAGAATCCATAATTAAACAATAAACACAATTATCGAGGGTTTTGAGTATAAATGTGGATGAAAAGTAAGTTTTGATTCTGAAATTGAAAAACTCGAGTTGGGCATAAGTAGGTCTATTTATTCAATATAAGAAATGACAACAACAATATTTTGGTGATTTTCATCACAATTTTCCTTTTTTCATTTTTTTTTTGAAACGGGCATAATCGTGACTCGTGCAAGGCTCGACACCACTGTGTTATCTCCCTGACCCATGTATCGAACTTTAGTCCAAGAAACCCCCAAGCTTGACAACTCGATAGACTTAGGCGACGAGGTGCACCCAACGGGTTAAGCTCGAGTCAGAAAGGCGGGGAAATCAGAGCGTGAATCACAACAATACCACAAATTATTATTTATTTATCATCTTCTTTTGTTTTTTTTTTTTTTCAAACATAAAAACATAAAAAACGTAAAGACCATAGAAAGAACTTTTAGCCAACAACTGGAAATCGTGAACACATAATTCAATTCTAACTCGCCCCCCAAACCTCAGACTATTATACCCCCCAAAAAAGTGCGCTCAAGCTTAATCGGAAAGGATTCGAAAGGCTATCCACACAAGTTGCAAAAACGCAGTCGGAAGGTTCATCTATAATTAGCCGGTTATCCAAAATTTCAATTTTAAAATCAGCTAGCCCATCTACTAATTCATTAATTGCTTTGCTTCAATAGAATCCGGAAATGCAACTTACACTCGATCCTAAATGAAATGCATGTGACAAACATAACACAATTACGGAAATTGAAATACATAAACGAAACTTAATTATATGATATGCATGCAAAAGACCAAAAAGAAAAATAAGCTAAACGCACCCCCAAACTTAAATCATGCATTGCCCTCAATGCGAAAAATAAAAGATAAGAGAAAGAAATACGCCCTGAACAGTCGTGCCGCAGATTGATCAGTGTTCTACGGTTGCGAAAGTGCTCTTTGGTTGCACGGGGTGCCGTGGATTTTGGCACCGAGGGCGAATTGCCGGTCTAGACTTCCTGACTTCTTACTCTTCTTTCCTTGGGGACGAGATACCGGCCAAAATCAAGAAAGCAGATGAAATTTAGCTTTAAACCAAAAAATGAAAAAAAAAAAAAAAAAAAAAAAACTAACAAAATAAATGACGAAAAATAAATAATGGGTTGCCTCCCATTCAGCGCTTGTTTTACTGTCGACGGCTCGACACAATTTGGACAGATTATGTCCAATCCAAAGCCTTGTAGATTGCGCATCCATCCATCAGTCTTGATACATACTTTGCAATCATATCATGGACTAGATTGCAATCTTGTAATGACCATCCCAACCCATGGTACTTTTCGTTTGCTTGGGAAATCAGTCGGTAGGAGACTAGGATGGGTTGCTTGCCTACCGATCTCTCAAACTCGTATACAAGATACTCGAGCTTTGGAGAAAGCTCTACCTCAAATTTGAAACTCGTCTCCTCGCTCACACTCAAAGCCGGAGTAGCAATGTGGATAGGATTTTGTTCGTCAAGTTCCACTACCATCATCTTCATCCCACTCTCATCACACGCAAAAGTATCTACAAAACTGGGAAGAATAATTCCCTCAAGGTGCTCAACCTCATCGTTTATACGAAAATCTGTAAATACCTCGTTGTCTTCCTAAATGATGGTCGGATGTGGTTTGTGAATGTGACATCTCTGAAAATTTTCGAAAATATTTGCCAGAAAGTGGAGTTTGTCTTGTAAATAGCACAAGTGCTCATTTGTCTGTGCAAATCCATTTTCTGGGTTCAACCTTTGATGTCTTTCAATATCCTCCAACTCTTGTTGAATGTAATCAGCTCTGGATTGAATCTCGCCAAAAGAGAGATCATAAATCGAGGCCATCAATGTATACAAATCTGCAAAAACAAATGAAAAAAATCAAAAGAAAAAAATATAAAAAAAAGTCTAAAGTAAAGTAAGGATAGTTGGTAACGATATTAGTAAATTCAAGATTAACTAATTCCCCGGCAACGGCGCCAAAAACTTGATACGCGTAAAACCTACGTATGAAAAACCGCAAGTGTACAGTATCGCGTTTTGTAGAATAGTGAATTCCAGATATCGATCCACAGGGAATTAAGTTCCTAAATCTACCAAGTGCCGTAATTATACTATCCTAAACTTTATCTAGACAATGAGAAATGGATGGAAGAAATGAAATTAAAAAGAAACAATAAATAAAAACAACGGTCCCCCAATAAAAGCGAGGAATTCTGACGTGTGATGGCTTCTAGGGTAAAATCCACCAGTGTACTATCGATAAAGATCTACAGATCCGAATCTATTGTCAATTCTATATTCGCTAACCCAGACACTAAAGTACCCTAACCCCCGTCTGCAGTGTAGTTAGAGTCTACCCACAGGTCCGACGTCTCCGTTCAGAACCTGATATTAAGAGAGCATTTAGGTCAAGTCCTTAAGGGCTACCCGAGGTGCATCACGTCTCCGTTTCCACAACCCGAGCTATGTTTTCCTAAAATCAAACGAGAAATCCGCTCTCGAGTTCATCCCCATTTACAATCAATTCAACTGTTGGCCAAACAATCGAAAGCATTTAATACAGGAAAACATAAACATAATCAAAGAACGACAAATAGATCACAGATCTGGAAATCAAAATCAATATATACAAGGTTTCATTTCCCTAAAAGAAAATGCTCAGTTCATTACAAACATAGCATCAAAATGAAGAACACAAGAAATTATAAACTAAACGTAAAGAAAAGCTTATGAAAAACCCGAGTCGAAACCCTCGTCGAAGCTTCCCGGGAAGAACTGGCGAAAACCGAAGAAAAGGTCGAGAGATATGTCTTGATATGTCGAGATCTTTAAAAATGAAGAAGAGACCTTCTATTTATAGCAGAAAATCAAGGAAAAATATTTTGTCTCGAATTATGTGCCCAGATCGCGATCTGGGCTTCTTGGATCGCGATCTGGCAGCCTTGGAAACTACGCACCGCCTTTCCAAATGCGATACGGGAATGGTGGATCGCGATCTGGTTCTTGATAAAAAATGTACTGTGAGACCCCGCAGATCGCGATCCAGGAAGTCTGGATCGCAATTTGGGTCCTGATCAAGAAAACCTTCTGTAAGACCCCCCAGATCGCGATCCAGAAAGGCTGGATCGCGATCTGGTCTTCTGCGCGAACTTCAAACACTGTTTTGACCCCTTTTTAGCCCGAATGTGATAGTTTGTCATTTCACAAAAGTTGTAGATCTTGAAGTTAGGTTTCTAAGGCCACTTGAATCAGCTCAATCGGAGGTCGTATGAAAAAGTTATGCTTGAAATACGAAACAGTGCCACAACCCGCGATAATGCACTTTTTCACGTATTTGGATTGATTTTCGGTTTCGCTTCCAAAATCGTTTCGAATCGGCAAAAATAGCTTCTCTATACCTAAAATGTAAATAAAACAAGAAACGCATAATATGTACAAATAAAGCCGAAAACTCGGACGAACGAAGACCAAAACTCGAAGATTCGATAAGTAAAAATTGTGCAAAATGAACACTTATCACTAGGGTTAGGGTTTCGTGTGTTCCTTTTTTGTGCAAGACCTATAAATCAAGTATTTATTGTGTCTTGCATAAAACCCTAGCGGGCTTAAGTTGGACCGGACCCAACAGCTCAAGTTCGTTAGTTCTTTTACTTGCTCGTCTCTCTCATTTCAATGATCGGAAAATTGTAACGATTACATTTTCGGAATCATTATAATGTCCTCGTCATTACGAGTGCCAACTCTCGATTTCCAACTTTCCAAAAGTGGAAACCCTAATTCAGTGCACTTTCTAAATTTGGAAACTTCCCGATTTAGAAAGTTCACTAATACGTTCTCCTATTCTTTTCCTTTTCTTATTCTCATTCATAATTCCAAATTACAAATGTTGGATCATGCAAAGATAAACCATTTTATCTCTGACCGTTTATTCAAAGATCTTATGTGCACGAGCAGTGTGACCCTCGATGGTTCAGGTGTAAGCTAGCCGTGGGCCCACAACACTTTGTGGTCAAAACTCGTCCTTTAGAGTTACGATTAAGATGAAGCTCGTTTCACCTTAATCACCCAACGAATCAAGATTGGCGTCTAGCAACTACGCGTCATGATTCCCTAGATACAAATGAAGTTCCTGCAAGAACCTTCAGATATAGTTAACGTACAGTACGATCCCTTCGATACATATGTCCCGATTGAACTAGAGGCATTGGTTCGTCGAGACCTCTTTATTTGTTCAATGACGGTGCGGTCGTTCTAAGTGTTGTAATCGTTACGTGCATGACTTAGAGAATCGAATTCTCTAATCATCACTTAGTCAGCTCTGACCAGAGGCTTAGAATGATTACAAACTATCACAACACACAGAACATCCAAGACTATTCTAGCGATCGAATCCCCGACTACAATGCATAGACCTCCCACTAGATTTCGGATTGCACGAAAACTGGCCCTTGGGATGGTCCTCGGTGGAACTCAAGGACAGGGACAGGTCACGATACAACTGGTCCTCTAGTGAAGTCACGGTGATGTCTAGGTCATAAGGACTAATGGTGTACAACTATACCATAGATATCTCTACTCGATTATTGGGAACCACTTAGAGATTTCTAGGGTGAGGGAGTTTAGTGAACTCGTCAACTTACAAGTACCCACTTATGCATGCCGATATCACAATACCGTTTACTGATGAGATGCAGTACACATACACTAAGTGCTAGTCTCTTAATGGGAAAGGCCGATATCCTCATTGGTGGCGTAACCCTTCGACTAGGAACACGTTTAACAGTTATAATACTTAAGTAAATATCTCACGATCCTATCGATCAATTACTAGTACTTGTAATAACTGTAAGGACTATATCTATGCTTGTGACAAAGTGACAAAGATATAGAATGCCAAGGTGTTTTATCATTAATACGAATAAAGGTTCGTTTATTACAATAATAAATACGAAAGACCACAGCCACATGTTGGCTTGTTGGTCACCTACTCTAACATTATTTCCAGGCTTTAATGTTTTAATTGTCTGTTTTTTGTTGATAGGTTAGAAATACAATCAAATGACGAAGCACGACTCAAGTTCTAAACCTCAGCCTAAATTTTCGTCTCAATTTAGTGCTACTAAGTCATCACAACTGACAGATTTTAAGCCGAGGGAAAAAACATCTGAAGTCTGGAAACACTTACCTTCAATTATAAAATGAATGTTTTAAAAAAAAAATTATAAAATGAATGAAGACGAATGTTTTTCATCCCTATTATGGTTGTTTGCAACTAGTGCAAGAAGAAAGAGTATCCTTGTGCGATAAACCACGGCACGTCGAATATGAGACATCATGTGTTCAATGCTTCTCCAGTTAGAAAGGACAAGGGTGATCCAAAGCAAACAAATACTGGGAAAAACTCCAAATGTGACCTTTTTCCTCTACATTATGATAAAGATCATGCTAGAAAGAAGTTGATCGAGATGATAATCATAGATGAGCACGCGTTCAATATGGTAGAGGGAGTTGGATTTAGAGCTTTTTGTCGAGCTCTAAATCCTCAGTTTATCATGCCTTGTCACAAGACAATTGCAACTGACATTTTAAGTTTGTTCCTAGAAGAGAAGGCAAAGCTGAAAAGTATTTTCTCTGGTACTACAAGAGTGTCTCTCACCACAGACACTTAGACGTCGATTCAAAATATTAGTTATATGGTGGTGATACTACACTTTCTCGACAATGATTGAAATTTGCACAAGCGAATCATTTCATTTTTTCAAATTCCAAACCACAATGAGTCACTATTTCCAAAGCTTTAGAACAATGTTTGATGGGTGATTGAGAAGATTTTTGCAATTGCATTGGATAATGCCTCAGCCAATAACAAGGTTATTGATATTTTTAAGGTAAGACATGCTAGAAATAAAGGGTATGTGCTATGGAGAGCTCATTTGCACATCATGAAGTGTTGTTGTCATGTGCTAAATTTAATTGTACAAGATGGTATCAAAACTTTAAGTGAGTCAGTTGAAAGAATCAAGTTGGGTGTTAAATGGCTAAGATCATCACCACAAGGGTTGGAGAAGTTCAGGGAGTTTGCTCCCAATGAAGGTATAAATGGACTTCTAATTGTGTCCATGGATGTGTGTACTAGGTGGAACTCCACTTATCTTATGTTAACTAAAGCTTTAAAGTTATCTAAGGTCTTCGACATGTTCAGTCTCTTAGATTCGGGGTTTCAAGAATATTTTAGAGAGCACAATAACACCAGGCATCCAGACGCAATTGAGTAGGAGAATGCAAAGAAGTTTGTCTCTTATTTGAAAGTGTTCTATGAAGCAACACTCAAACCAGGTGCTTCTAAATTACCCACCTCCCACTTGGTATTCAAACAATTGTTGAATACCCAAATGTTATTGGCTAAGGAGATGAATAATCCAAGTGATGAAACTTTGCATAAGGTAGCTGCAAGTATGAAATAAAAGTTCAATAAATATTGGAGAAAGTGGGAGAATGTAAATTGCTTTCTTTATCTTGCGATTGTTCTTGATTCATGGTACAAGTTATCTTATTTGAGTTATCAACTTAAAAACATTGGAATGGATACAGAGATGGTGAAAAAGCTAGAAGGGGAGGTGAAACAAATGGTTGATGATTTGTTTAGAGAGTATGGTGAGACATCAGTTAGAAGAAATCAATCTAGTGATGGTAATGGTGAAAGTGATGATATTGCCAAAGTTCAAAATGGTGACAGTGACGTTGGAGAGGAAGACGATGATGATTTGTTATATCGTCAATCTCTAAGGGAGAATCAAGTCGTCACCTTTGGTGATGAAGTTGATAGATATTTGCTTGAACCTCATTTGGAGATTAGGAACAAAAAGTTTACAATTTTGCTTTATTGGAAATTGGAGTCTCTTAGGTTTCCAATTTTGGGAAATATTGCCAAGGACATCTTTGCAATGCCAGTTTCATGTGTGGCTTCCGAATGTGCATTTAGTATGAGATCAAGAGTTGTCGACCCTTTTAGGAGTTTCTTAACTCCTAAGATTGTGGAGGCATTAGTATATACAAGTGATTAGCTTAAGGTGGAAGACTTTAGCTATTATAAAAATCCAAACCAAAGGGAGATGGAGATTATTCAACACTGGAGGGAGTTGAAGATGGTAATGTTTTAATTTTTTATTTATTTTTATTTCAATTGTTTGTAATTTAATTATAGTTTCACTTCATAATTTGATATCTTATTTTTATATAATTACAGAGGTTTTCTCAACTAAAAGTCTCCAAGGAATGCCAAATGTTACTCGTTCATCCACGTCCATCTTATTATATTTTTCTTATTGTGTTGTGTATTTATATTTTCAATAATCTGACTTCAACTTTTATGGTGATGGTTGACTGCCTATAATTGCATTCTTGATTAATTAGAGGATTATCTTATTTATGTTTGTCATTAACTCCAGTAATTCCCTTATTCTTATTCTTGAATATTGTTTCTATTTGAGCTGTCAATTATGTGAAAAATTGTATAATTGTCTATGAAAGTAGTTTTTGCTATTTTTCTTTGCACTTAGACTTATGATGGATGTTAATGCAAATCTTTTTGTTGCAGGTTTTAAGATTTGCGAGCTTAAGGCAAATGGAAAGGCTTAAAGGATAATTTTTTATATTGCAAATTTCTAGTATTTTGATTTCCTTCTGTAATATTATATTACAGTAGACTGAAGTTTAAACTTTGAAGTAGTTTTTGTTGATTTGCTTTTTATTTGTTTTGGATAATTGATTATTTGCTTTTGATTGTTATGAACTTATGAATAATTATGACATTGTGATATTATGGCATAACGTGCATGTTGAAATTACTTTGAATTTTCTAATTATACTTTTTCGTTAAATTGTTATTAATTATTTTGATAAATGATGACCGCACCGTGACATTACGCTGAATGTGGAGATTTTTACTCTGAAATTTGAATTTTTTTAAGTGAACTAGCTGGCGAGTATAAACCATCAACCGAACCATTTCGAAACCAAATATTCGGTTGCCAACCATCAACCAACCCACAAAGATTGGATCGACAACAGTTTTCATATTTGAGCAAAAATGGTTTGACGGATAGGTCAGTTATTAGACTGGTAATCGGCTGACCCAACCCATTTCCAGCTCTAGATAAATGCTAAGGACTTGATAACACCAATTCGGTGCAGAACCACATGGAAAAATCCAAACTTAATTTTTTTATTCGCTAGGTTAATAATTCAAGGATTGTAAAAATATATAATTGACCTCAAGTCTGTCCTTGTAAGAGCATCTTCCAACGTCATTACTATTTTTTCACCAAATCCTATTTTTGGTCGTGAAAAAATGGGTTTATCTCCCACCCTTAGCACACCATTCTACGATTTCACTATTTTTGGTGAAAAAATAGTATATTTAGTCTCTCACCAATTCCATCAAATTATACACCAAATAATAAAATAATAATATTTCACCATTTTCCTATTTAAAGAGAATAGCATTTGGTTTGGTCTCCCATGGTATTTCACCAAATATATCACAAAATTATAAATTTAATGTTAATCATAATTTTAGTCTATTTTAATTTAAAAAATATTGATTATCGATCCGATTATAAGTAAATTTTTTATTAATTATATAATCTTAAAATTGTGATAAATTTCAAAAAAACTATTGAAACATGAATGAAAATCAACGTAAATTATTATACATATAATAAAATCACACATAAAAATAATTTCATAACTTAATGCATAAAAATATTACAACAAAATTAATAATAATATATAAATATATTATTATATTAGTATATAAATATATTTATAGAAAATATATTAGTATATTAATAGAAAATAATAATAATAATAATAATAATAATAATAATAATAATAATAATTATTATTATTATTATTATTATTATTATTATTATTATTATAATATTATTATTATTATTATTATTATTATTATTATTATTATTATTATTATTATTATTATTATTATTATTATTATTATTATTATTATTATTATTATTATTATTATTATTATAATTATTATTATTATTATTGTTATTATTATTATTATTATTATTATTATTATTATTATTATTATTATTATTATTATTATTATTATCATTATTATTATTTTCTATTAATATACTAATATATTTTCTATAAATATATTTAATATAATAATATATTTATATATTATCATATTCATAAATTAACACTAATATATTTTCTATAAATATGTTTATAAATTGATAATCACATGAAATTAGCTAATATAATAGTTTTATATGCTAATTATAAAATGGTGTTAATTACACCAAATCCTATTTTAATTTCTATATTTGATAGGAAAAATAGAATTTGGTGGAAAAAATGGTAAAATAGTTGAAGGATGGGAGATTCAAATTTCTTCACCAAAAAAATTGGTGAAAATATATGATTTGGTAATATGGTGATATAGGTTTTGACCACAATGAGAGACTAAAACCAAATCATCATAATTTTAGGTGTAATGACGATTTAGTGATTTAGGCTGGGAGGTTAAAAACACCTAAATTATGTGTAAAAAACAACAAATGGTGTAGGGTGGAAGATGCCCTAAGGATCTCAAATTGGGCGTCCAAATAATTTTTGGGTTGAGAGAGCTTGAGAGAATAATCGATTTTCCGAATTTGAGAAGTTAATAAAGTTTTACTCTACAACCTATAAATAAAATTCCATAAATATTAGGATAAATTCCACTTTCTCTCACTTTGGCTCAGTATCACTTTACTCTGTTCTACTCTCGATCGCATTGATTTGCCTCCTTGCACTTGAAAAATTGTCTCAGTGTGGTCATGGCTGTTAGTTGTCAGATATTTTATATTAACATCATTTGATCTAAGCTCTGAAATAACAAAAACGCCACATCTCCCAGTTTAAATAAAAGATAAAACAAAAAAATAAATTAAAAAAATTATAAAAAATTCAACGTGAAAACATAGTCCACGACGCCAGCCACAATTTTTTTTAATAATTATTTAAACTGGGAGGGGTGATTTATTTGTAATTTTCAGATCTTAGATCAAACGGTGTTAAAATAAAATATCTGACAACTAACAGCCATGACCACATTGAGACAATTTTTCAAGTACATGGAGGCAAATCGATGCAATCAAGAGTAGCCTGAGGTAAAGTAATATCGAGACAAAGTACAATGAGGGAAAATGAAATTTACCCTAAATGTTATTTAAGATATTTTATTCAAAATAAGGGATTATTTTGTAGACCCCCTCATTTCCAAATTATATAGAACTAACTACCAAGTTGATTACACTCTAAGGTAAATTACAAACACCCCCCTGAGGTATGACCAAATTACAAAAACACCCCTCTTGTTTGGATAATTACAACCACCCCCCTCAACTCATCAAATTTAGTGGAATCTTCGAGACTATATGGAATATTATCACTTTTGTACCCGTTTTATCCCATTCAAACTCTACATTATGAAGTAAGATGACCATAATATGTGATTTGTAGCTTGTATATATCAGTTTGTGGTGCATCGGAAACTGTATTTTTTACACAAAGAGTACAAACTAGAGCACATTTCACGGAATCTAGATGACTATGTTGAATTTGGCACCATAAAGGTAAGAAAAAATGATAGTTGAGGGGGGTAGATGTAATTATCCAAACAAGAGGGGTTTTTTTGTAATTTAACCATACCTCAGGGGGGTGTTTGTAATTTACCCTTATATAGAACTAACTACCAAGTTGATTACACTCTAAGGGAAACCCCACTCATTTCGAAAATTTTTTGACATACCCCCCTGGGCCACCCTGAAGTACCTATAATACCCTTTTAAAATCAGTTTTAAACCTACCCACTCACATTTCGGTGTCTCTCTTCTTCTCCCAGATTCAAAATCCCGCCTCCACAAACCTCCCACCGCCGAAATTGCTTCCCGGCGTCATAACTCTATCTCCAGTGGTCGGAATTCGATGGTTTAACTACCGTTGGATTCCTTTCATCGAGCTCTTTCTTTTGGTGGTGATTTCATTCAGTTTGGAGCGAAGATCTGTTTCTGCAATTTTTTTTCATTCGACGACGGTGGTCTTTCCGGAGGTGTATTTTGTGTTCCACCAGTCGAAATTTGACGGGCTACCCACCGTTGGATTCCTCTCGTCGAGATCTATATTTTGATGGTAATTTCGTTGTTTTTATGTTTACAGATTTATTTCTATAATTTTTTGCTTTTGTGGGTGCGCGAAACTGTGGGTGGCTATTAGCGGCGCCTAGGGTTTTGGTAGGAGGCGAGGGGGGGTGAGGAGTCACTGTCTGTTTGATTTAAAATTTGTAGCATTTTCCAGCAAACAGGTTTATTAAAATAAAAATAAAAAAAGGATAATAATAAATAAATCAGCGAAAATCAAGACCAGAAATGCTGAATGCA
Organism: Erythranthe guttata; assembly: GCF_056151865.1. Lineage (NCBI taxonomy): Eukaryota > Viridiplantae > Streptophyta > Magnoliopsida > Lamiales > Phrymaceae > Erythranthe > Erythranthe guttata. The sequence continues at coordinate 9,724,631 of NC_142541.1, forward strand.
GTTTGGGCGAAAATTGCATATAAGGGTAGTATAGTATTTTTGCTTCTCCAGAGATATGTCAAAGGATGATTTGTGCTTGGATTTATCCCTAGTTTATTTGGTGGCTAGGGTATATAAAATAAGGGATTATTTTGTAGACCCCGCTCATTCCCAAATTATATAGAACTAACTACCAAGTGGATTACACTCTAAGGGAAAACCTCCCTAATTTCGAAAATATTTTGACATACCCCCCTGGGCCCCTCTGAAGTACCTATAATACCCTTTTAAAATCAGTTTTAAACCCTATACACTCACATTTCGGTCTCTCTTCTTCTCCCAGTTTCAAAATCCCGCCTCCATAAACCTCCCACCGGTGAAATTGCTTCCCGGAGCCATAACTCTCTCTCCGGTTGTCGGAATTCGATGGTTTAACTACCGTTGGAATCCTCTCGTCGAGCTCTTTCTTTTGGTGGTGATTTCATTCAGTTTGGAGAACAGATCTGTTTCTGCAATTTTTTTTCATTCGACGACGGTGGTCTTGCCGGAGGAGTTCTTTGTGTCCCATCAGTCGAAATTCGACGGGCTACCCACCGTTGGATTCCTGTTGTCGAGCTCTATATTTTGATGGTAATTTTGTTTATTTTTATGTTTACAGATTTATTTCTATAATTTTCTGCATTTGTGGGTGCGCGAAACTGTGGGTGGTTAGTAGCGGCGCCTAGGGTTTTGGTAGGAGGCGAGAGGGGGTGAGGATTCACTGTATGTTTGATTTAAAATTTGTAGCATTTCCCAGCAATAACCTCTCTCTCTATCTCTCGATCTCTTAGTGTTTGTTGATTTTTGACTGTTTTGATGTTTCATCAAATTTTGTTGATTTGCAACTAAGTAATTTTTTTTTGTTTTGATTTGCAATTGCAGCTTATGAAAGCCATTGATCCTCTCCTTGAATGTGTCAAAAAATTGGTTGAAGTCACATGTGAAGCAGTGTTTGACAAACTGTATACATTACTATACATTACTATACATATATAGTAACATGTAGTTATATATGCATATATTTGTGTATTTTCAATTTTTTATTTTTTTTAGTTCTGCGGTGATTTATAATAAAAATATTGACATTTGTAAATTTTTATTGGAGTTTATGAATTTCTTTTGTATAAGCCAGTATTCGTGTGTGTATACAATTGATCGACTAAAAATATGGGGAAAAAAACAAACATAACTACGAATTACTATAGGTACTATAGTTACATGTAGTTATTTTCAGTACAGCAAACATATTATTTTGAAAATTAAAAAAATTAAAAAAATTAAAAAATTAAAAAAATTATTATTATTTTTTTTAATTTTTAAAAAAAAGTTAAAAAATTTAAAAAAAAATACATATATATATAAATTTAACAAACAGGTTTATTATTGTTTATAAAAGAAAAAAAAAATAATAATAATAAATAAATCAGCGAAAATGATAAATACAGTATCAGAAATGCTGAATGCAGTTTGACTGAAAATTGCATATAAGGGTAGTATAGTACTTTCCCTTCTCCAGGGGGGTAAATCAAAGGATGATTTGGGCTTGGGTTTATCCCTAGTTTATTTGGTGGCTAAGAGTATGTAAAATAACCCCATAAAATAACCCCTCAAAATAATCGGGCCAACGGGCAGACCCATATGGGCTTGAAAATTCAGATTTAACAAGATCCATTTATAATCGGATCCGTTAATACAAGAACGCCCAAACAACGCTTCACCTTGTATTTCTTATTTTCTTTCGAACAACACTATATTATCAGTCGTCGTCGCCCTTTAACACTTAAAACAACCTGATTCATTCATTCATTCCTCCAATTGTAATCGATCAAAATAAATCAAACCTAGGGCTTCGGGAAATGGGTAGGAAGAAGGGAGCAGTGTTGCAGCACGACGGGCCACCAGATGATTTCGATCCGGCGAACCCGTACAAGGATCCGGTGGCGATGCTGGAGATGAGGGAGTATCTGGTTAGGGAGAAGTGGATCCAGATCGAGAAGGCTAAGATTTTGAGGGAGAAGGTGAAGTGGTGCTACCGTGTGGAAGGGATCAACCACCTCCAGAAATGCAGACACCTTGTTCACCAATACCTAGAATCCACCCGCGGCGTCGGATGGGGCAAGGACCACCGCCCCCACTCCTTCCACGGTTGCTCCTCCTCCTCTTTCTCTCAACACCGCCGCTAACATATCAATTTCACTTTGTTTAATTTTTTGGAATTTTGTTTGTAGGTCCTAAGGTTGAGGCGTCTGCCGAGTCTGTCGAGTAACTGGGTTCATCGCCGCCGAATAACTGGTCCCAATAATTAATTTCAGGTACTTTAGTGACTTCAAATTGATTTATGATTGTACTTTCTTATTTGATTGTTCTTAATTTTTTTTATTAAGATTGAATGATTAAATTGTTTAGCCTTTTGTTTTATCATTTTATCCTATGTGTGGATATCATCATTTTTGTTTTATTGTTTTTATCCTATGTGTGTATAAGCAAGCGGGCTGGAGTCTGATTGAGATAATCATTTTCTTGATTGTTGCATTGATGGAAAAAAAAGTACCAATTTTGTTGTTCTTTTGGGGTTGAGTTCTCTACCTGAAACTCCTCGAAAGATGATGTGGCTTCCTCGTAGTGTTTGTACTGAATTCACATAACATGCATTCTGATGTTGAGCAGTTCCGTATGAATGAGAATCTAGTTAATCACATCGACGAAGTAAATAGTTAAGAACCAGAACAAGCTTCCTAAAATAGTATTCCATCTGTTCTTTGTTTTTCATAGGTTTGTTCATATGCTAGCAGATTAACTAACAATCTTATTTGTGCACTATTTTTCTCCGCTAAAACGGAACATATTTGTTAAAATTAAGTCACTTTTGAGTGGATATCCTATATACACATGATTATGCAGATATTTCCAGATTTGTTATCTCTTAACCAAATTGGCTTTTAAAGGCTTAAATGGTGCAATTCCTTGACCGTAGCTATATTTATGTAGTGAGCTGAACTTTGAACTTTGTTATTCTTGAAAGAACTCTATGGTATGATAGTAAGGAGTTGTGGTGATCTGTGTAGAAATGCTTGAACATGAAAATAGACTGGGTGATTGACTAATCGAGGTTAGTTTGTGTAATGCTCATATAAGCTGGGCGATCTATTATACTAATTCTTAACCTCATTATATAACTTTGCGGAAATGTGTCACTTAATGGTCTGAAAACTAGTAAAGATACAGGCATAGTGTATTTGTTGGTGCATTGATTTTTTAATCCTTCTGAATTTGTTGCTGCATTTAGTTTTAACATCAAAGACCTCTAACGTTGTGTTTGCAAACTAGGTAGGAGTGACCTTGAGTAGGATTGAAAGACCAATTGTTTATTAGCAAAAAAAATAATCTTCATTTGATCATCGATCGAGTATGGTATACATTAGAAATCTTTCTACATGTAGTTCTCAATGATATACAAATCAGATTATGGGCAGATATTGACTGAAATTTGCGTCTGAAGTGTCTGCAAAAATTTCCAGAACATTATTTCTAATACTATCTACACATCTATAAAAGATCTAAGCATTAACAATTAACATCCTACATACAATAAGCAGGTTTCATTAAAAATATTCATGGCAAAATAAGCTTATAAAAATACGCCATTTTGGGACCACCATTCATATATAATCTTCACATCAACATTGAACAAAAGAAAGAAAACCAAATTTGCTTTATTAGTGGTTCAAATATGAAATCTTACTGTATGATTAGTTTATGACCACGAGAAATTTTCTAAAGCTTGTTATGCATAGGATTTCAGCTGTCAACTTTTAGTTTTGAAGTTTTTGCAAACACCACCTTTGTGGGAGGAGATACGGTCCACAGTTTAAGGTGCGATACCATGGAGAAATTTCATCGTCATTCCTTGCACTTCTTTTCCAAGGGAATGACTCTCATAAGCAATGACTAATACGGTTTCTCGCCTGAGTAGGCATATAAAGAATATAAAGAAAAGCATCTTTAAATAAATGAGCAATTAAGTTTTAATGACTGTTTGTTTATTTTGTATTTATGTACTTTTCATGTGACTAGTTTTGCTTCAAGTGTATAGATTATTTTTAGTCCTTTAGTTCATTGTGTAGCAATGCATTCTTTATATATGTTTTTTTTTCCTATGTCTCTCCAACATGTATGTAATTTGAGAAAACTTTGCTTGACTCCACTCCTCACCACGTTTTCCATTTTAACCTTAACTCCCTCTCATTTTACCCTTATATTTAGTGTAACGATATCTATACAGACTTTAGTACCTTAATTAGTGTATGAAAAGTGTGCCAGTGTGTGGGAAGGACTACAAAAGTTCAACTCCTATAATATGTATCTTTTTCTCACTCTTTCAGTCAAAATTTCAACCAACCATCTTAATAATCTGATGGTGAAAAATTTGTTGCAAATAAATTAGTAGGCTACTTTCATTGAATTGTTGTGGTTAAAAAAAATCGTGTGAGGATTTATAAAAGCAAGATCTACAGTCAGAAAATTTGTTACTGAGATGCACGTAATGTCTTGATAGATTCCGTGTTTAATAATAGATTTTTCTTGCAATAATGTTTCTAGAAGAAAAATGTTTGAGCATCGAAGAGTAGACAGGATTCATAAATAGGAGGAAGGTGATTTGGGAAACTGCTCTTGCTAAATGTAGCTTCTTGATAGTTGAGTTTAGGTGCAGCAAACATTGGATGTAATAGAGGCATTCCATTGGATTTTATAACATCCAACTTAAGTTTCATGCAGTTCCGTTTGTGATTCCGATTTTCATAAATCTTCCAAATTACATCTTTTATCTCCTACTTCATATTTACTTATAATCTACCTGAAGAATACATTTAGTTTGGACTTCTAATATATATTGGGATTGTAATCAAATGAATAATCTTTACTTTGTGTGTTTGTATCCACCCCCACCCCACCCCACCCCACAAATCCTTTACATTTGTTCTCTAGAAAATGGTATTTTAATAGAATTAGAAGATTTGACTTCCGTCAGGAATCCTTTCCTCCCTGCAGGTAATGAAGTTTACCAGTAGGCCAAGGCATGTGGGGAGATGTCCGCATGCGAATCAGGTGTGTGTGTGTTTGTTGGGTTATTAGCTTTTTTCGTTAGACTGCTACTATCAAATGTTTCCCTTTCATTTCATACAAACGTTCGAGGCCACATGGCCAAGTCTTCATTTCATATGTGGTCTTTGTACTTGTCAAAGTGATGAGAATTTTAAATCAAATTTAACAATAATTGATGTCTCATAAGTTCTTACGTTCTACATTATTGTTATTTTTATTTCGGGAATATCAAGTTGATTTTGTTTTTACTGTACCTCGAGTTTTATCCAGTTGGGCCTCGTTTACTTCAATTTATGGGATGTGGATTAATTGTTGAAATGAAGTATTAATAGTAGAATGACATGTAGTGATTTAATCAAGTATCAAGCGGTATTACAGAAACTTGATGTTTACTTGACCGGACTGTTCAATCGGTTTTTGTGATATGGCAAAATTACCCTAGCTTATGTCTAACTTCATACCCAATGTAACTGGGTTTTTTCGTCATTTTTAGCAATCATTGTGATCTCCACCACCCCATTCTAACGATCTCTCTTTAATAATGATTCAACGGCAAATCGTCAAACAACCCAAGCTTTGTGCTTTGATTAATTTGAAGGTGAAGAATAATTGGAACAAAAGTTTTGAATTCCTTTGATTTTGATATTAAAAAAAGAATTTTAGAACAATATTTTTCATAACGAAATTTGAAAGTTTTGATATTTGGTTTTTTTCCCATATTTTTTGGAGCGGATTTGTTAATACATGTTAGATTTCGATTTCCCATCTGATTTTAATGGGGATTATATGAATAGGATGGCTCGAGTGATTCTTTCCTCTTTTTTTTCTGGACCGAGTCTAGTTATTTCTTCTTTCTTTTACTTTTTCGGCACCGGTCTTAATTTGAATGCCCCCTTTCTCATGATATTGTATTATCGAAGAATAATCTCATATAGACATATTTTTCACATGTTTTAATTAAACCAGCCTGACGCCCAATCCTTTTCACATTTTGTACATAATTTTGTATCTTATTTAATTAACACTTGTATTTTGTATATGTATATTCTACTCCACACTGGGTGAAGTCCAGCATATACTTACTAACCATTGATCTTTACATAAACACGCATAAATCCATGTTTGTGCATAGAAATCAAAGATGATGATGTATATGGTGTAAACTTCATCGGGTGCGTGTAGCATAAAATTCAGCATTATATCGAGATGAAACATACTAAATACTAACTTGTAACACCTTTGTGGAGATGAGATTTCTGATTCAAAGACATGGGATTTGTGCATACACTAGTTTCATTTGGATTCGAAAATTATGGCTTTCATGGAATTTAAGAAAAACTAAATTTGTTATCATGTATTTGAATACTAAGGCATCTTGGTGGTGAGTGCTAACTATAAAAATCTATCACTTTAATTTCCCAACTGAAACTTTTATTAAGAGACAATGGAGTCTAAATTACTGTTGGGACAATAAATACAGTTTTGGTCCCTTAAGTTTGCAATAATTACACATTTGGTCCCCCATGTTCACAAAAACACATTTGGTCCCTTATATTTCAAAAATTCAACGTTTTTAGCCATTTCCGTCAATTTTTCGTTAATAATGATGGAATCAAGCGTTTTCCCATCGCTCCCTTAACTAACGGAGTAAAGGTAAATTGACGAAAATGACCAAAAGTGTTACACTGTTGAAACATGAATGACCAAATGTGTTTTTATGTTAACATAGAGGATCAAATTTGAAATCAGTGCAAACTTGAGGGGTGAAAATTGTAATTTTTCCTAAATATATGTATATATATATATATATATATATATATATATATATATATATATATATATATATATATATATATATATATATATATATACACATTACACATATACAGTGATATCTCTTCATGCTTGCAATCCAAACTCCATATGATACCTCACCAGCTTTGTAAAATAATCTGCTATATAATGGCTCCGAGCAGATTGAAAATGAACAGAAGATTATCATATCAGATAAAGAAAAACATAATAAGTATGAATGAAATACATATATGTACACAAAAAAATAAAAATAAATGTTTATGGATACATATTACCATGCATGTTTGTGATTATTGGGAGCTCCCTTCAGTCCAATCTGCGGGCAGAGAAAACGGAAGGAGTTGCTCCCACCTCATGCACTGGTTATAACTTAACTTCTTTTGAGCTATTTCAATCGACACTAGCCAGATAAGTATTTGCGATTCGAATGTTAAGTGTAACCTAATGCATGAGATGGCAGCTCTACCCGTTTCTCAACCCTCGATCTTGGACTAAAGGAAGCTCTTCAGACTACAGAAACACACACAAATGTGTATGTATGTATACGACTACGGAGATGATTGAAGAGAAGGATCATGGGAGTGTACATTAGAGACATGTATTTTCAATATGAAGAGTTACGTTACGTTGGGTTTTATACACATCCATCCGATCCTGCCCTCGAATCTCTTTCATCAGACAAGACCTGTACTACAGATTACTACGAATTAACTTTGTTACAGAAAATATGGATTCTTTTTACTGCTTTTCATGTCTGAATTTATGTTCTCTCTTATCCACAATTTGGATGTTTGTTCTTAATTTCATGCAAATCCCAACATTCTTGTTTTTTCCTCCTTTGCTTTCCAACAACCTCATGATCTCACATTTGTCACCCACATCTAGGGTGGTAAACGAGCCGAGCTCAACAAAATAGACTCAAGCTCGATCTCGAGCCTGCCAAAAGAGACAAGTTCGGCTCGTTCATACCCCTACCCACATCACTTGTAAAACAAATTTTCAATTTTTAATTCATAATTAATTAAATATTAATTAAAAAATAAATCTACAAAAAACAGTATGTGTTGGTACTTTTTCTTTCTAAAAGGCAAAAAGAATATATATGTTGGAAAAAGAGGGTGTAAACCCAACTTTAATAAAATATGTAAGTGAATTCCGTTTATCCACAAGTAGAAAAATAGTTTTTTACTACGATCATTAACTGTAGCAAAAGGTATCAAATTTGTACTAAAAAGGCTTTTGCTACGCATTTGCTATGAATTTTCCTTGTAGCATATACGGGCGTGACAAAAGCTTTGCTACGGTAAATGGACGTACCAAATACTTTTTTGCTAGGTAAATCCTAGTATTTACTACGACTTCAAAATTGTTCCGTAGTAAAAAATACCTTTTATTACGGTTTTTTACCGTAGCAAAAAAATTTGTAGTAATAAGCAAATTTTCTACTAGTGATCGAAAATGGAATAGAATTAAATTCAGGATCTATGTTACGAGTAGATGAATCTAATGTAGTTAATTTCTCAAAACCGAGATTGGATGAATGAAAATTAATGCATAAAGATGGACACTTAAATAAGATTAATTTTTGGGAAATGGAAATTTATGGGAAATGTAAGGTGAAAATTCACCATTCCACATTGGAAAAAGAACCTCGATGAGAACACTTTGAATAGTGGAATGTGGATAGCTAATAGTATAATTAATAACAAGTGTGAGCTTAAGTGAAAAGTCATACGCGCGCCGCCGGCTGGCCCGAGCCTTCACAACAGCGGAGCTTCCCCGATCTATTCAGTAGATGATTCGGATGGATCATCTTTGATATCCATCATTTCGACAATCATTTCGACGATGGTCTTGCACATAGGTACCACGCATTCCACGTTTATATTATTGGATGCTTCTACTTGCAGTTTCTACCTAATTTAGGCAGTTTCTTGCATTTTGCATGTTAGCCAGGGTTGGGGTGATTATGGATTGTCTGAGTCTATCAGGACTAGACTGTTTGCCGAATGGTGCCACATATTTCGCAACCGTTGTACCTGTTTCGCCCATCTTTAGCGGAACTGTAAGTGGCTTCGGCTGTTGTGGTCAACCGAATGGTTTACCTTGGGCTTCCCGACATTCATTGATCACTCCCACTCATTTCCTTATTATTATTTAGGCTACCTGTTTTGCTTGTATTCTTAACATTTTGTTAGGTTTTTATTTCGAGCATATGCTATATTTAGCTATTGTCTTTTGTTTGTCAGTTGCTATTATTAGCCATCAGTTGGGTTGTAGCAATTTGCACGGAACTTATTATGTACTTATTAACTTTTCTGTTATAAACAAGTAGGGGGTCTAGCCTACCCCCACTCTCATCAGGTGTCGTTCTCTTAAAAAAAATTAAGACATGGATGCTTGTATCATTAACTCTAAACACTTTATACATAGGCTCATTAAAAGAAAAATGAAATCAACATTTATTCGCAAATCTTCGTTCAACGCCGTATCACGAATAAATTTAGTTTTTCCTTAGTTATATACTCAGTAGTGTCACCATTGTTCACTCAAAACCATTAACTCTAAAGAATGTCTAATAAACTTGAATCTCTTACGAATGACAACATAAGAAAAACGAGTGTTGTCAACTGAAAGCAAACTTCAAAGGACTAAACCGATTGAACATGGCTAGCCTCACCAAATAGTTCATTATAAAATTCTTGATTAGGAAAGCATTTGCATGAACGATACTAATTAAACTACACAAGTATATTTAACTTAATTATTGGACCTGAGGGTACCCACCCCGACCCACCCCGAAATTTATGGATAATGCCGGCCCCGAAAATAAATAGGGAGGGTACGAGTTCTATTTTTCCCCCCAATATGGGTTCGGGGCAAGTGCGGATTTGGGTATACCAGCCGCATAGACCCACCCCGTGTGTGTATACACACACACACACACATATATATATATATATATATATATATATATATATATATATATATATATATATATATATATATATATATATATATATATATATATATATATATATATATATATATATATATATATATATATATATATATATATATATATTATTTTATTTTAAAACTAAAAACCTTTTTCAGTTTTCCTCCACTTCTCAAAACTCCTTCGTAACAACTTACTAGCCAGTCAACCACAGTCTATATCAGAGCCTTGCCACCATTATCTCCATCTCCGACGTTGACCATCAGTGGTCTGGTAATTTCTCTCGTTCTCTCGCTTTAATTTCTTTCATTCTTATCAAAAAATTCGAAATCCTTAATTTCTTTTAAATTTTATTTTCTGTGTATTTCGAATTTTAATTCTCGTTCTCTTGCTTTAGTTTATGAGTCTATCGATTTAATTCCTCTCTTATGTTCAACTTTTTCCTTTCTCTTATTTCTTTAGTTTTTTTTTTTTTTTTTTTTTTTTTACCTTAGATATTTATTGTTTGTTTCTAATTTTTCAGGTTTATATTTTGAATTAGGATATCACAAGAAGCCTGTTCATCTCATGCTAATCCCCTGTTAGATGCAAGTAAGAGGAGTCTCCACAAGGAACAAACACTCCTATAACTTCTAGCGCCACTACTCCTAGCACAACTACTCGTAGCACCACATATGAGAATGTGGTTATTGTGAAGAGAAGAAAAAACATCATATGTGTGGTTGCACTTTGATACTATAATAGTTGGGGGAGAGCCAAAAGTACAATGCAAGTACTGTAAAAAATGTTTTGTAGGAAAAAGTACAGATGGAACAATTAATTTACGCAACCATGTTACATTACCGTGTATTAAAAGAAACTTTAAAGACATTAGTGACAGGAGGAAACAAGTATTGGTTAATGAGAAAAATAAGGTGGATGGTAAGATGGTCTTGAAATCTGGCCAGTTTGATGAAGAAGTAGTTCGACGGGAACTTGCTTGTATGATTATCTTACATGAGTTTCCTCTAAGCATTGTGGATTATATTGGCTTTAGAAACTATTCTCCTGCTCTCCAACCATTATTCAAGATGGTTCTAGGGACATATTCAAGAGAGATATACTTAACATGTACGAGGTCGAAAAGTCCAAGATTATGAGTTTTGTTGTTTTTTTAAGTAGAATTGCAATCTCCACTGATATGTGGACTTCAAGCATCAGGAAACGAGGGTTCATGGTTGTCACTGGGTATTGTATTGAGGATTCTTGGATCTTACATAGTCGTGTTTTAAGATAATATTTTTTTTTATATATTTTCTAATTCATAAATGATTTTAATAACTTCTACTGATTTTTAGTTCATATATGTGCATGTTTATTTACATTCCCTCACACACACCAGTGAAGTTCTCTCTAAGGTTTTTTTAGATTGTTTGCTAGAGTGGTATATTGATCGCGAACTCTCTAATTTGACTGTTGATAATTTAACCACTAGTAATGCCATGGTAAGAATTCTCTCCGAAAAGCTTCCATCTAACTCACTATTCTCGCATGGTTCACTATTGCATATGTGTTGTGTTGCTCATGTTTTAAATTTGATCATTCAACATGGTTTGATCATTATTAAAGATTGCATTGAGAAAATACGTGATAGTTTTGTTTTTTGGACTGATTCAACAGTAAGAAGACAAAATTTGAGGAATTTGCTAGGCAGGTTTGTGTTTCATGCACCAAAGAGTAAGTTCCTGGCGTAAAAATACATTGGAATTCAACTTATTTGATGATTTCTACTGCATTAGTGTATAAGGATGTCTTATTTTGATTGAACCAACGAGAGTCGTCATATAATTAATTGCATGCCAAGTGAGGAAGAATGGAGTTTAGAAAGTTTCATTCGTAAAAAAATAGAGTTGTTTCTTCAAGTAACTCCGTTATTTTCTGGCACTATATCCTACCGCAAGCCTTTATTTTACTCAAGTTTTGCCAAATTAGAATTCTTTTAAATGTGTGGCTGACGTATCTACAAATAATGTGATTAAGAATATGGCATTAAGCATGTTAAAAAAATCATATTTATTGACATGTGATCCATGGTATCATGGGGGTTGCGGCAATATTGGATCAACAATTCAAGATGAAGCTAGTAGACTATTTGTTTATGAAAAATTATGGGGATCATGCTTGTTTTGAGATAAGTAGATTTAAAATCATTTGTTATGAATTTCTTGATGAGTATAGCTCAAGAGAATGGATGTTGATGCACTTGTGTCATCTTCTTCACCGGATGATAATCAACCTGTAGAAGGTGACTTTCTTTCCGATTATGATATGCTTGTTAGTAGCCCAAGAAGGATTGGAAATGAAAAAGTAGAGTTGGATCATTACGTAGAGGATGATGTTCTACCACGAAGTAATAATTTTGATATTTTGTTATGGTGGAAGAATAATGGAGTTAAATACCCAACCTTGAGATTGATTTCAAGGGATGTCCTATCCATTTATGTATCTACGGTTGCTTCGGAGTCTGTATTTAGTACAAATGGTAGATGATTGAGTCCACATCGTAATAAGCTTCACCCAAAGATATAAAATCATTAATGTGTTGCCAAAATTGGGTGATGGCTCAAATTAAAGGCAAATCAATTCATATTACTTTTTTGCTTTTGTGTTCTTATATAATTTATTTCATAGCTAACTTATTCATAATTTTATTGTTGTAGGTACATCTTTGGGAACGGTACTTTATGAAGTAATGCAAAATATTTTTGATGGTGACGATGGTGCTGATGAAGTTGATTTGATTGATGGGTAGTAGCAAAATGATCTTTTAGTCAATATGAAGTGTTTAACAAACATGAGTACTTAAATTTGATGCATTGTTGGTTATATTTTTATTTGTAGTATGTTGAATTGTTGGATGGGTTATTATCGCCTATCGGATGGTTACTTTTGATATTATTTCTTGTCAAATTTGGATTTGACATTTCATATTTGGTAGTAGAGTTGTTGTTTTTTGTTCTTTGTAGTCTGCACTGTACAGGGCATGTTTATTCAAAGTTTTTTTTTTTACTTTTTTCTTTAGCCGTCACGGGTTTATGGCGGGGCGGGTACCCACGGCTTTCTTATGTGGCGGGTTGGTAAAATTTATATCTGGTGTAGGCTGGGACGGAGCGGGTGCGGGTTGAATGGATTTCTTAACGCAGCGAGGGCGGGGAATGCAATATCCGCCTCAGAACCACCCCATGGCAATTCCTACACATTTCTAGTTGCACAAATATTTTTCAAAGCAAGATTGAGAGTTTAAATAACACAAGAAGTCCGATAAATATTGGGAAACATGCTTTCAATTAATTTTCCAGCGCCCTTACAATGTCTAGCATTATGAGTAATAACTTAAACAATATTTTCATGTCCAACCTCGTCTATTACTACTTTCAAAAGGTTTTCAATAAATTATTTATCTCTCATGTCACTAGAACAATGCACAACTTTAATATACATATCACAGACTTGGAGAAAAACCATAATATTAATCAAAGTTCTCATTTGCGGGTCACTCCATCCATCACTAATAATACTAACACCTTTTTCGAACCAAGTGCGATTAATAGGTTCCAGCAACCTCTTCACGTGTGTCTGTTCTTGTTGGAGCAACGTGGTTCTCAATCTATTGAAGCTCGGAGGAATGTAAGTACCGAATGAATGACTAACAATAAATAATAAAAGAACCCGCATTTATTATTAGCAAGATTAAAAGGTATCCAATATAAAACATTATAGTAAAATTTGCATCTAATTAACCTCTAGTTTGTAAATCAAAAGCTCTAGCAATAGAAGATTCGTATATCTTCTCTTCTTCAAATTCAAAATATTTTAACATCTCTCATTTATCAAAATCAACTATTTGTTAAATCAACTATTTATTAAAATCAACTAAAAAGTAATAAAAACAAATATATTGATGTACGAAAACAACTATAGTGTTGTAAATAACACCAACACAATTTCAACAAAAACAAACATCCATTATACTATTGATTGAACATAAAATTAGCCTTCAATATAAGAATTAAACCAAAAACTCCAAGTAAGAAAATTGAGATTCGAGAATTGGGTTCCAAAAAAAATCAGAGCCGAAGAAGAACAACAACAACAATGAAACAATGTTGGCGGTGGTCTCTATTGAAATGTCATACGCAATATCAACCCTAGCGCCCCCGCATAGTCTTGTCATTCTCCCTAGCGACAACTCTAATGTTGTCCTTTACGAGAGAATTCCAGGGGTGAAGACCGCTTTCTTTTCACGGCGGTGGAGTGATGAACGCCGTTGGGAGAAGAGAGTAGGCAGGACGAAATAGAGATTAAGAGAATGGGTGGTACAACGGCGGTAGTATGGAGCGCAACGACAGCGGCGCAGAGATGGTAGAGGGTTGGAGGCGGCGGTTTTTAGAGAGAAAAGGGAGAGGGGAATAAAAGAAATAGATACAACGTGAAATATGTTTGGTTATTTTAGATATAACATAGAAGGGAAAATTAGGTATATTAGTCATCTCAAATTACAATATTAATTAAAAAATATGAATATTTAATATAAGTAAATGAGTTAGGGGTTTTTCACTAATTATTCCTTTTAAAATATGTTTGTGGATACAATTACCAAAATAATTTATGTACAAATTGTTATTCTTACAAAAACATTTCTATTTATAGGGACTATTATAAAACTTTGGCACCTATATAGAAAACTACAAAAGTACGGTAAATTGAAGAGTCACCCAAAGTATTTTGCTAGACTCCATTTATTAATCCTTAATCTTCAGAAAGTCATATTTAATAACAATAAAAAATCACTCCAATGTCCAAAGATGCCCAGTTTACATAACAATGCTTGAGCTTTTTCTACATTTTCTACTTTATTTTTTATTTTTTTCTCCCCGAACTAGACTGTAATAGAACCAACACGATCAATAATTGCTAAAATCATTTTTGAACAAACATATGGTATTTCTTGGAAGTTGCCAAATAGAAACCAAATCTTGCTTTAAATGGGGATGTATAGGCTATAGGGGATCTGAGTTGAAAGATTCTTGCAATTGCTTGCCCATAATATTGAATTTCGCCATAGAGAAGAAAGATTAAAGTGTCATTTAATCATAAAATGGACTAGAAGCAATTAATACGAATATCAACCTAAACTTTAAGCTATAGAAAGTAATTTTGAGGGACTTCAAGCTAATATATATCACTAGGCCAAAATAACAACTGGCGACGAAATTTGGCGACGATTTTTCGAGACTTGCGACGAAAAGTTTTCGTCGCCAAATCGGACAAAATTTCGTCGCCAAACGCCCCCTCGCAAAGCCTGCGACGAAAAATCATTTGCGACGCGAGGTTTGGCGACTAATCTGGGAAATCGTCGCCAAATTCGTATTTTCCGAAAAAAATGATTCTTTTAATCCTCGCAACGGATCTCATAATTTCGTCGCCAAATTAAGCTACGTTTGTTCTCGTTCGTCGCTAAATGTGAAAATATGTTTGCGACTAATAATAGTTTTCGTCGCAAGGCACACAACTTATTTGCGACGATGTGTTTATTTGATTCGTCGCAAGCTAGTCATTGCTTTTGTTTGCGACTATTGTATATTTTAGTCGCAAAGTTTTTTTTTTTTGTTTTTTAAATTAAATTTTGGTTCATTTATATTTTCAATTGTCGAATTCAACCTGTATTCAGCTGTTGAACAAAAAAATAAACACTTATATGAAAAATATTAAAACCAAATTTACGGATTAAATATCAAAAGGTAGCACACAAACATTAATTCAAAAGTACATAAAAAACTTAAAAGCATATAATGTAGTGTTTCAAACTTTAATTCAATAAGCAAACGAACGTCATCCCTTTTTATATTCCACCATCATTAGAAAGAGTCGATGTCGAGGCTTCTAGTCCAAAACGCCCGGCCAAGGTGTTAACAATTTCTCGGGTTTCACCCTATAGTCTTATTTCTGTAGTTGGAATACCGGCCCCTCCGTATTCCTGTGTCTACTCGACCGATAGCCATGTTAAGATTCTGACTTTCCTATACCTGACCGTGCAATACCATAAATGAGAAATCATTCGACTCAAATAATATAACCATGTTAGATCGAACTTGCAAAACACATAACCACATAACTAACAAACATATACAAAGCATTTTCTTCCTTACAGTTTCTTATTCAAATAACTCACATAATCAAATAAACACATGAATAAATATTTACGTATCACATACAAGAGAAGGGGATGATCATATTATTTCATATAACCACTTTCACAGTTATAACATACCAATGTAATTATCTTAAATGCATAGTTTGCCCCCAAGTCAATGTACCAATCAAGCGCATTGTCTTTGAGCGATCGGACGAATTGCTTGACGAGGTGATCTCCATACGTCCCGTCATCTTGCAAGTCTCAGCGAAGTGTGCCACATGTTGCTTGGGATTGTCTTTGTCGTCAGATTGTTGAAATTTTGGAGGTATATTGCCCATTGGCATATTTAAATCATCAATCATTTGTGTGTATGGCTTGACATAGGTTAATGGAGACTTCGAGCTTCCTTCCAACTTGTCTTTGATAGTTTCACTGATCAACATCAACACTTGATCTACATGAATCAGCCCTTCGGGAGAAACTTGAAGTTCTTGAGCTGGAGCCTTCTCATTTTCAACTGGTTGTTGCTTGGTGGATGTCTCAGCTTCGTCTTGAGAATCTGTCTGATTTCCCACAAATTGAATAGCATCAACCTTGTCCATCTTGTCGATCAACTTGGCATTTTTACAATCTCGTTGTTGAACATGCTTTGTGAATCCCTCAATAGCCTTGGCCAAACTTTCAATTTGCTCTTCCATGGTTGTAGCGTTTCTTGTTATGACAGATTTGATTTTAAACTTGAATAACATTTTCCGATGGTCTTGCGACTTGAATTTCGGATCGAATGTTGAACTTTGACGAGCTTTGACTTGAAGATCTTGGAGTTCTTGATGGATTTGGCCCTTTAATCTTGCTTCAATCTTGATTTGTTGAACTTTGACGAGCTTTGACTTGAAGATCTTGGAGTTCTTGATGGATTTGGCCCTTCAATCCTCATTTGATCTAGATTTGTTGAAGAACACCCTCGATTTGATGAAGAACGCTTGAGATATTGTAGAGAGAATTTTCTCCTACGATTTTTGTCTTTCTTCAGTTGTGTTCTGAATTGTGTAGTGAATTGTGTAGGGAGGGCCCCTATTTATAGTGGTAGAACTAGGGCTGGGCATTCAGGATCGGGATTCGGGATCCCGTCCCATCCCGATCAGGATTTGGCTATTTGGGAGTAGAAATTTGAGATTTCGGAATTATGAGATTCGGGATCGGGCTTCGGATGAAAAATGGGACGGGATTCGGGAATGGGTCAAATCCCATTCGGTATAATTTAATCACGAATTTTTAATTATATATATATATATAAGCATAAGAAATAAAATTAGGGCAGCCCCTCTCTTCTCACTCACGCGGACCGCTCACAAGTCGCCCCAATTTACCACCACTTACTCCACCACCAACTCCACCACCAGTTGACCACCTAGCCGCCGCTCTTCGCCGCCCACTGCTCTTAGTCGCTTCTCTTCGCCGCTCACCGCTCTTTGCCGCTTCTCTTTGCCAGCCGCTCACAAGTTGGCATCTCACCTTCGACATCATCACTAATGGTTCATTTCTCGAAAGAGTAGTTCTTCAATGAATTGAAACAAACAGTAACCCAATAAAATAAATAAATGAAGACAAAAAGTTTGATTGAACAATGAATCTATTTTGA
Organism: Erythranthe guttata; assembly: GCF_056151865.1. NCBI lineage: Eukaryota > Viridiplantae > Streptophyta > Magnoliopsida > Lamiales > Phrymaceae > Erythranthe > Erythranthe guttata. Next base: position 9,742,343 of record NC_142541.1, read on the forward strand.
TTTCCTAATCCATTGTTGCTGAATTTTTTGTTGGGTATTTTTAATTTTGAATTAAATGTAAAATTGTCACTAATTGAAAAATGAATACATTTGTATCTCAGATTTTGATTAGGTTCTCATCTTTTTCAATGGACTCTCAAAGATCCGATCGTTTTTCACCTTTTCCTTTTGGATTTTGTGATTTTTGGCGATAAGTCAAGTTAGGTTGGCATAAATCTTAAATTTTCTTTTCCTTTGCAACAGTTGAATTCACAATTCTGTTTCATACTTCTGTTTCTGTGTGATGCTTATTTTCAGTATTGCATTTATCAATTCAATTTGGTTTATTTACCATTTTCACCATGAACATGTTCCCGATGTGGAAATATGTTTTTTTTTTTTGGTTTTAATTATGATTGTATCTAATCTATGAGTCGTTGATCTCCTAAGCATAGTTGCGGAACATGATTGTATTTTGAATTTTGAAATTTAATCATAAATTGTATTGGAGGGATTGGGTTTGGTGAGAGTTTCAAGTTTGTATATATAATATATGGAATCATAAGTAATAATTTGCATCTGTAATTTGTGTATATGTGGATCAGTGATACAGTCATGTAATAAAATTGTCTTGAATCGACTATCTTGTTAGTGGATATATGAAATGAATCCATTAGTTCCAATCTATTACTAAGTATTACATATAAACAATTTATCTTCTCTACCATGATGTGTATCATAATTTTCTGATTTATAGTAGAATCATATCACTTGTTGTGCACTATTTACATGCGAATAAGATGGTTATCAGTTCAGTTCTTTACTATATTTATTTAACAAGAGATTATTTATCCTACTACGATGCTAAAAATGGGAAGTTTCACTTATTTTTCTGACTGGTTGTGAATATATATATATATATATATATATATATATAGGATGCTTGATTCACAAACTATTATGAGAAATGCAGCAGTTGTGAAAATTATAGATTAGCCTATAACAATTGAAGCTAAACAAGAAATAAGAGAATGACGTGTAAGGATGAAAATGATAGAAATGATGTTTAGAGAATTTGGTGGAGAGAAAGATGGAGAATGACAAACCTGCCCTCTTTTTCAAGTGAGCAAAACAAGTTGCCAGTCACTTTTTGGACTAAGAAGGGAACCAGGGTGCAGTTTGCCAAACTAATTATAATTTAAGGGTGCATTCTGCCATTTTTGTAATTTAAGGGTGCATAATGCCAATGACAAGCAATTTGAGGGTGCAAAATACCATTTACCCGTGTATTTATTGTGGTAAGATTATTAGAGCCAACAATACTACTAATGGTACCACTGGTCTCGTAGCATACTATAAATCTTGCAAAAAAAATCCCCATGAAGTTGCAACAAATCAAAATCGTTTGCAATATCAACCACTTGGGCCAGGGCAAAAAGATACTCTTTCTAATAGGCAAATCGACCAACTAAAAGCTATAGAAGCACTATGTCGTTCCATAGTTATGGATGAGTTGCCATTTAGGTTGGTGTAGAAACCGGGATTTCGGTATTTTATATCGGTGATTTGTCCTATGTTTGTGATTCCATCTCGAAAGACTATAACCAAAGATATTTTCGTGATGTATTTGAATGAAAAGCTGAAGACTTTTTTGCAAAATCATTCTCAAAGAGTTTATGTCACTATAGATACATTGAACTCGATTCAAAAAATCAACTACATGTCTCTTACTGTGCATTTTATTGATGATGAGTGGATTTTACGAAAAAAAGTTTTGAATTTTTGTCCAATCTCCAGTCACAAGGGCGTAGAATTGGGCAAGGGTATTTTCAAATGTTTGAAAGATTGGGGGATTGATAAAAAAGTTTTCACTGTAACTATTGACAATGCTTCTTCAAATAAAGTTGCCCTCAAGTACTTGCAAGAATGATTTGATGATAATGAGAATGTTAGCATTTTAGGTGGGAATTATTTACAGATGAGGTATATTGCACATATACTTAACTTGGTTGTGCAAGATGGTTTGAAAGCTAAAAGGCAGAGTATGGCTATAACTCGTATAATTGTGAAGTTTATACGGACTTCTCCAGCTAGGTTCCAAAAGTTCACCAATTGTGCACAACTTGAATTTCTTGAGTCAAATAAAATGTTGTGTCATGATGTGCCAACTAGGTGGAACGACTCAACATACTTGATGTTGGAAGCTGCTACACCCCTTAAGAAATTCTTTCAAGCATATGAAAATGAAGAAAACTCTTTCAGATCCGAACTTGATGACGGGGTGCCTAATCGGCATGATATGAAAATGAAGAAAACTCTTTCATATCCGAACTTGATGACGGGGTGCCTAATCGGCATGACTGGGATAGAGCTACTCTCTTGTTGAAGTTTTTGAGTCATTTCTATAATCTAACTCTCAAAATTTCAGGCTCTTTATATGTGACAACCAATCTTGTTTCCAAAGAAATCGGTGCAATATCTATGTTGCTTACTACGTGGTTGAATAGTGATGATTTTGAACTAAGTGAGATGGCAAAAGAAATGAAGGAGAAGTACGACTTGTATTGGGGGCCAGTTCACAAAATGAACAGGATTATATATTATGCGGTGATTCTTGATCCACGTCGTAAATGGGGTTATATGGAGTTTTCATTTGACAAGATGTACTCTTCTCTATCGACGCCGATGGGTCAGGTTGTAAATCCAATGCGTGGGGAAATGAAACAAGGAGTTTTCCAAAATTTTAAAGAGTTGTTTGACGAGTATGTTCGAAACCATGGTGGTGCGGTCCGATCAAGTTCCGGTCAAATAGCAATCAATGAGAGTTCACTTCAGAGCTCGAGTCGGGATGGTTTATGTGACCTGGATGATGAGTTTGAGAAGTCCAAGAAAGGAAAAGATAAAAAAGAAAGGTACGAGTTAGTTAAGTACTTGAATGAGGATTGTGAGCACGGTGGGCCAGACTTTGATATCTTGAAGTGGTGGAAAGTAGAAGCTCATAGGTTTCTAATTCTTTCTAAGATGGCTCGTGACATTCTAGCAGTTCTAGTCTCTACCGTTGCTTCAGAGTCTGCATTTAGCACAGGAGGACGAATTCTTGACGCTTTTAGGAGCTCTTTATCTCCTAGAATAGCTCAAGATCTTGTTTGTACTCAGGATTGATTCCGATCGGATTCAAAGCCAGTATCTGTGGAAGAGGACTTATACGAACTAGATAGACTTGATAAAGGTAAATTATCTTTTCTTATTTTTCTCAATAATTTTCATCCATACTTTTTAAACGATATTATGGTACTTACACTTATGCTTTTGTTTATTCTTATAGAGTTGGTAGCACTTGGAGCTGATTCGTTCGTTCTCGATTCATAAGCTTTTGGCTTTGTTATTTGGTCCATTTGGAGTTATTTTGTTAGTTTTGCAACTGATTTGCATTTTGTTGTGGTGTTTATGGTGTTTATGTTTGACTTGTGCAAACATATTTTATGTTTTTGTTAGTTGTGAATGACTTTATTATTGCTTCAACAATATTACAGGTTTCCATCCATTTTTATTTTTGAGAATGCAAAAGTAGAGTTTTTGAGAATGCAAAAATAAAAAACTCTATGTTTTAGACAAAATTTGGGACTTCCCGGTCTCAATCCCGAATTCCCGAAATATTTACGGATCCCGATACACTCGGGATTAAAAAGTTTGGGACGGGATTGGGATTTAAAATTCCTATCCCGAATCCCAGAATCCCGATCCCGAATATCCCGAAATACCGAAATCCCGTCCCGAACTCACCACTAGGTAAAACTCTTAATTTGATATTTATCTCTCCTTTATTAATTTGATATTTATCTCTTGTATTTATAGTGGCTATCCTTTATTAATTTGATATGTATCTGTTATATTTATTTGTCTCCACGACTTATATTTATATGCATATTTATTTATCAAATTTAATTAACCAATTAATTATATTGATATTTATCTTCACGACTTGTCTTGTAAGACAAGATATAATTTAATTTAAATATAATTTAATTGGCTAATTTAATTAACCAATTAATTAAGTTTATGCGTCTACTTAGAGGATTCGAACTCGTAACCCCTTCAAGCACGCGAGAACACTTACTATTGGGACACAACACATTATTGAAAATTTACTAACAGTACGCATCTATTTCACAACTCTACAATGTATTATAATTATAAAACTTATATAGCTAGTGTTAAATAAACTCTTAATTCTCATATAACTATTATTATGTATTAAAAATCCAATATTAATAAATCTATAAATAATAATTTTTTAAAATCTAAGGAAATGCGAATCAACTCGTGTAATTTAAAAATGAATTTCGAAAGAATTTGAAGTTTGAATTGAATCATAAATCGTAAATCGTAAGATTTGAATCAATTAAGCTTGTGTGTTTTCAATTCGTAAACAATATTCAAAGATTTAAAACGATTAAGTTCAAGTCATTTCAATTCATAGACAATATTCAAATATTTGAATCGGTTAAACTCAACAATTTACAATTACGTATTAATCGAAGTAACTATGAATAGTTAAAGTTTAGTATCTTTTTATTGAATTTTATCACAAAAAGAATAAAATTTAATTTGTAAAAATCGTAAGATTTAATCGATTCAAATATTATGGTTAGATTAAATCTTACAATTTAGATTTGACTCTTACAATTTTTACGAATTAAATTTATTTTTATTTTTTATTAAAATTGAATTAAAGGGATATTAAACTTTAATTATAAATAGTTAACTCGATTAAAACGTTCTTGTCAATGGTTGAAGTTAATCGATTCAAATCTTTGCAACATATTTACAAATTGAACGGACTTGAGCTTAATCGATTCAAGTCTTACGATTTGATTCTTATGTTAGGAATTCAATTTATTATTTTTTATGATAAAATTGAATAAAAAAATATTGGACTTTAATTATAAATAATTACTTCAATTAATACGTTCTTGTCAATTATTAAGCTTCATTGATTCAAATCTTTGATAACGTTTACTAACTAAAAGAATTTGAGCTTAATCAGTCAAATCTTACTATTTGACTAAACTAAATATTAAAAGAAAAATCACAATATAGTATTTTGAGTAACTAATTGTAATAGGTTATAATCTATTTTTTTTCTTCTCAATAAACATCTTATTCTATTTTTTATTCGAAATTGTAACACTATCGATTTAATAACATAAGTGAGACTGTATCAAGTCACGCATTTGTTTATATTTAATTGAGTATTCTTTATATATTTCAATAGTGGAGTTTATTAATTTATATAATTAATAAAAGATATTTAGGGATATTGAACCGCAGTCCTTTATTCTTTTCAACTTTATTATATTAAATTTATTAATAATTTATTTAACATTATATAATAATAATGAATGTCGCATTTAATATTCTATTTAACATTATTTAAATACATATATTTATTATCATTTTACATTGTGTCTTGTCAATATATAAAATGATTGTTAGGATTGTTCATATAAGTTAATTTGCCCTAATGGTTAGCAGTGCTGAATGTAGTGAAATGTCTCAAGTTCAATTCCCAACTAATGCATCGAACGAAACTGGTTCACTGAGTTGGCCCGCTTGAATCTTGCTAAATTAGCTTCATTTTTTTAAGACATATTTATATTAATTATTTACTAAAATATAGTCAAGGCTTAATTTGCTTCATTTTTTGTAACACCAAACATGTTATTTTCCTAAGGTCCAAATTTGATTTTAGAAAATTAATAGTGATTGAAGCTTATCTCACCCTAGGCTAATCCTGATGTAAAATTTTATGGGTGATCAATCAGACCGGACGAGCCGATAAAAGACAATAACCGGATTCCACTAAAAAACTGACACGTGGACATAGAGCTATAGTACAAAATTACCCCCATTATATATCTTAGATTTCTTTTAGCAATATAATATGACAAATGGGTTTGCCCATCTAATACAAAACACAAAAATTAATAAAAAATACTAAAATATAAAACCTTTTTTCCAAAATTATTCACCCAACAATTTGTGTTCTACAAAAAAAATTAATTGTTCAAATTAGAAAAAAATTACTCCAAAAACCCAAAACCCCCTGAAAACCCGTGCGTTATTATTATTATTATTATTATTATTATTATTATTACTAGCACGGGATATTATTTCAAAAGTGAAAAAAAAAATCAATTTAATAAAAAATAAGAAAATATAGTACACTAACATGGTAAAATTTAATGATGTAGTATTATTCATATTTTATATAACATTAGTTTTTTTTTAATTTTACATATTGAGATTTATAATCCAAATATATAGATTAAGATTTAACCATTAGGGGTAGGATTCTTTACGGTTTAGTTTCAATTTTGATAATTGTTAAAAGTTATAGTTAGAAATTAGTAGAGAAAAAATATTAAAAATAAATATTTACAGAAATACCATTAGGGTTTTGTTAGGGTAGCCCAGCGTTATTTCTTTTATATATACGGTTTAGTTTCAATTTTGATAATTGTTTAAAAATAGTTAGTAGTAGAGAAAAATATTAAAAATAAATATTTATAGAACTACCATTAAGATTTTGTTAGGGTTGCCCAACGTTTCTTTCTTTTATTATTATTATTATTATTATTATTATTATTATTATTATTATTATTATTATTATTATTATTATTATTATTATTATTTCGTTAGTTGTTAACCATTTTTTGAAATGTTAGTTTAACCCCAAATTTACAACTACAGTAATTTAATTTAGTTTAGTTAGATTTAGAATTTGTTAATTAAACCATCCATGTGGCATAATATGAATGGAATCCGATTATTGTACATAATCAGCTCTTCCGGTGAGAATTTAAACTCAATGACCAAAGTGTATACATGTTTGTGAATGGGCCCCCCAAGGGAAAAAAAAAAAGAATTGGTGTTTCCTTGCTATATTTTTGTAAAAATATACATTTTGGCCCTTTCTTTTTTTGGTTTCTCTCCACACTTATGTAATTTTTTATATTTTTTCATAGTTTTTATTACAATATAAATATTATGGTTAAAATGTATACTATTTTACATAAAGTCTATAATTATTTACTTATTTTCGTTTTTGTTTATGAATAACTCTTCAAAAAAAAACCAGGATGCACCCCCCCCCCCCCCCCCCCCCCACAAAAAAAAAAAACCTATAATGTGTACTATTAGAGAAGTGGAGGAAAACCGTTTGGACATAGACATAAAAATTGCACCTCAATTTAATGGAAACATAACATGTTATGGTCGTATTTCCAAACGACCATAGTACATTATCAATCCAATCTGCAATATACAGACATGCATGCAATTGTCTGCTATATATTCTGGAACGTACAGACATTATACATACATGCATGTTCAATTTATTGATGTAACAAGTTATAAGGTAAGGAATTATTAGAAGCAGAAAAGGCGGTTGGCCTCTTAACAAAACGACCCTTCATTCTTGGTCTGTTCTCTGCATTTAACTTCCTAACTTGGTAACGAATCTTCTTAGAGAACAACCTTGTCCTTCTCTTTTCTTTATATCTTAACACTCTTGCTTCTCTTTCTGCATCATTGTTATTATTATTATTATTCCCTCCTTTTCTTCCTCCACACCAATCCGAGCTCCCACCCGAACATTCATCCTGCACCTCACATTCATACTTTTATTGATAAAAAATATGAAATGTATATATAAATAAAACTGTACGTTGAAATTGATAATGCACTTTCCAGAAGTGTATCCACATGCATGTACAATAATAATATATATATGATAGGATACAGGAATAGTCAAATATATGAATAGGCAAATACATACATGATTATCTAGTATTCGTGATGAATCTTATTCAATGTAATACATGTACCTCGTATGCCTAGACGAATATAAATAGGTGTATGATTGTGTTTGTAATTTAACATCATCTCAAAAAATATATATCCAACATATAACATATACATACCATGAATTGATCAAGATTGTCGAAGTGAGGTGGAGTTCCGTTTGTCCATGGACAACCTTTTGTAGCCCAAGCAGCGATGACTGCTTCATAGTTTAGCCTTAGCAACATATTATTATTATTATGTGATTCACTTCTGCTGCTCATGTCTTCCTCCTCAGATTTTGTCTTTTCTCCCGCCCCGTAATTATTACATGTTGCTATAACATCATCTTCAACCTTCATTCTTTTTGCATCTACAAATTCATCATTAATAATAATGCCCTTGTTTTGATCATCCTGATGATCAAATAGACCAATATTAATATTAGAACAATCCTCTTCATCAATTAGTAAACTGTCAACATCGGCTGCAAACAGATCCTCGTCGCAGCTACCCAAAAGCTCTGCAAGATTCAAATCAAGACACCCTTCAGCATCATCCTCGTGCTCCGGAAGCATATTATTAGCATCTTCTTCATTAAAGAAGTCTTGGCCAAAAGGGTCGAAAACCGGAACCCTATAGAGTAGAAACTGGCCTCCTTCGTTGTCCTCCTCCGCAAAAGGGTCTTCGTGAGCGTCAATCTCCGGGACAGGTGGAAGCAGCTGATTGGCCGGTGGATATTCATGAAGCAGACGTTTCGTCGTCGGCTTCCCATGTCTAGGGGTTCTGGCCTTTCGAGTAGTGAAGCCTTGATGCCAGGCTGGCGCATTTGCCGGTGGTGAGGCATTAGAGGTTTTGTCAAGGCGAACCCTTTCGTGTCGACTAGCCAACTGGTTGGCCGAATGCACAGAAGCATCGCACGATTGGCAAAGAAAAGCATCGTCGGCTGCACAAAACCAACGAGCCCTCTTCACCAAACAGCTGTCACATGCCCTCGCACTCTTGCCTCCAAGGGCATTTGAAACTTTACTACTGTCACTACTCATTATTCGTGATATACATACACAGCTCACTCAAACACGTATTTCGATAAATTGATGTTTGTATAATATACACACGTAAAACTCGCTGATTAATATTGAAGAGGAAATATGAAGTTGGTTAAGGACACACAAAATTAAAGAGGCCGCGCCCATGCAGTTTTGATGGTTTAATTTGCTACGATGAGTGAATGAATGAATCACTTTATTTTAGGGGGACCAAAATGCAATTCTTATCTGGTTTCTGATTGGCTGAAACTCTCATGTTGATCTTAAAGAATGCATTCTTATTGGCTGTGTGTCCTAATATGGGAATCCTAATGCATGGCTACAACGTAACCAATGGCCAATGGGTATGGGCCGGGCAACTATTTTGGCAGCTTGTTATATGTTTCTTTTCTGTCTTCATCACTAGTTGATGTAACAACTTTATAATAATAATTACTTTGTGTTTTTTTGTATTTGTGGTTGAATTAATTAACATTATATTCCTATTTGTAATTTATAGAGTTTTGTGGTCCTGTAATATATATAGTTATGGTTGCCTTTCACCTCTGTCTCACTATATTTGCTCAATTCTCAAATGGTTTTAACCTTTCTCCTCCACTTGGTACCTTATATATGGATGTGACATGTTTATTCAAATTTATTTACCAATAATTCTTTTTTTTTTTTCTTTGGGTGCTAACATATAGTCCTTTAATTTTCTTGTCCCTTTGTGTCACATTATGGGTGGCGAGTCGACCACGGCTATACTATTTAGTTTTTAATAAAAATACACAAAAGAAAAAAATATAATACTAAAAACACTATATGTAACATTAAAAATATTAAAAGAGTTTTATATTTCGGTATCACACTAGTATAAATGAAAGTGCTAAAGTGTAATAATTAAAATACTATAGACAATATTAAAAAAACATACCACTAAAAAAAAAAAAAAACTTTTGAGTGATAACACCTATCTTTCAAATAGTTAGGCAAAAAGTATTGTCACTATGCTTGTCACTAACGGGATGTCGCTAATGCTCTATAGTGACAATAAATAAGGATTAAGTGACAACAAAAAGAGCTATTAGTGACGATAAAAAAGATGTTGTCACTTAAGATATGCGCATTAGGTGACAACTTTTGCATTTGTCATAATTGGGGTATCGCTATTACAACTTTTTCTTGTATTGTATGTACATCCTTATGAATCAGTACTATGACTTACATGCGCGTCTGTATATTGAACGAAATAAAGTAGAGTGTGATTTTCAAGTAATAGTAAGAGGTATTTCAATTTTTTTTACGACAGTATATAAGTAAGTATTATATATAGTGTCTGAAAATGCATATAGAAATTGATCAATAAACCAAATATTTATGGATTATAGATTAGAGAGTTAATATATATTTTGTTTTAATTATCAAAAAAAATATATATATTTTGTTTCATTGGTCTGTTTAATATGCATGTGGACCTTACCTTGCTGCACATAAAGTCCTTTTGTGCCCCTTTGTGTCAGGTAATGGTGGCGAGTTGGCCACGACACGTTGTATTATTTATCTTACGGTCACTTATGCTATTTTTTTTTTTTTTTGAGTAATCACTTATGCTATTGTTAAGTGTATATTTTTACACTTTATCGTACCTTTTTATTTGAGCTTTTGGTGTGTTTTAACGATAATTGGTGCTTAAAAAGTTGATTTATTATATTTTAGGTACAAATTGAAGAATTGGGAAAGTATGGGGTCAAAACTATAATTTTGGAGAAAATATGGGCCAATAGTGAAAAAATCAAAATTCTGAAGATTTTAGCTCGGACGGCCGTCCGAGTTTTAGTTCAAATCGTGGGACGGCCGTCCGAGACCCCGAGGCAGCGCAGTAAACGGATTTTAATTGCACAAGGAAACTGACTTCTTTTCCAAGTTCTTCACCCTATATAAGACCAAGTCAATCACACAATTGGGAATCTTTTTTACGCAATTTCGAGAGCAACAAAGCAATAACGAAGACGAAGAATTCGAAGACTCTAAGCATAGATTTATCGTTTATGACTTATTGTATTTGTGTTTTTCCTTTAATCATGAGTAGCTAATTTTCTTATTTGTAGGATTTTATTTGGAACCCTACGTGGGATTTATGAACTCAATTCTATGATTTTATGCAAGTTTTAATTCCGGATTATTTCTTCTCCTTGTTTTATTAAGTTCATGAAACTGGCCACTTTATGTGCTTTTATGTTATTGTTAATCGCATGAATCGGAAGATCGGGTTAATAATTAGAATTGTGGTAGAAGAGCCTTTGTGGTATTAACGTAGGAATATAGTTAATCTCTTAGGTAGCCATTATTGAGATTTGTGCTTAATGTTGTGTTCTAGAATTAATTGCATAGGAATATAGTAACTGAATCTAGAGTATTAGAATCGTAATACACGCGGAAACGGGTTATGATTATTTTAGCATCTCAGGTTAATAATCCGGGTTAATTGCTTGTATAATTGAAGGAATTGGGGGAGTAATAATCACATAGGGGGGAGAATAAAATCCTAGGCTTGTCTACTTTAGGGTGGGCTTGATAATAATTGGTAGGATTTAGCGTCTAGGATTAAGTAATTAAATATTCCCTGTGGGTTCGATATCCGGACTTTTAGTCCACTATATTACTTATACGAGTGCACTTGCGTGTATGTTTTCGGCCAACAACTATGTTTGGTGGTGAACGGTATTTTAGAATAAAAATATGAAATAAAGTAATTTTAAGAGTAAAAAGCAGTTTGCCCCCTAAACGAAGTATTAGAGTATATTATAATACTAAGTGGCATTTTGCACTTTACCCCTAAACAAAAAAAATTGCACGTTTTTACCTAAACTTGTTAATTTGTTGCACGGTGTCCCCTAAACTGAATTTTCTGGTAACTTTGACCGGAATGCTAAAACATATGCTTTGCACGTGATATTTGCAGGGATATATATGTCCATTCATCTATATTCTATATATTAAATATAAAATAATAATTGAAATTGAAAAACAAAATTTGTCATCTTCTTCCCTTCACCCACCATCCCCAAACTCCTCGCCTGCCAAAAGTTCCAACTGCCACCGTAAACCTGAACAATAGGAAATACCGTACGTTGCAACAAACCGATCAGAAAAACCTTAAATCACAAATTCACCAAAACAACAACCAAATTCGAAGTCGAATTAACGTAACATTAAAATAAGCATTACAGGACCAATACAAACAAACCACCGCCTCCGACCCTCTTTCTCAACAAACTCTGCTCACCTCCAGACACAATCAAGCTAATACAAGAAAGTGATATTTCGAAAGCGGAAGCATACGGCAGCGGGTGTGGGGAAGAAACGGACAAGAGGAAAACGGAGAAGATAAATGAAAGAAAAACGGTGGTAAAAGGGGAAAAGGAAGAGGGTTTTGGAGAGGAAAAATAGACAAGGGTGATTGGAGAACCTGCCATAGTAAGAATCTATGGAATTCTTACTTGATGATGGTCGTACGGGAGCCGCCGGCACTGTCGTTATCCTTGAACAGTCTCCGATCTATGGCGGCGGAGATTGACATGTAGGAAATTAATTTGCTCCACCTCCATCGCCGCCGTCTTTACAATCCCTTTATACGGCTGCAATCCTCTCAATCTCTCCGAGTTACAGGGCAGCGAAGGAAATTGATTTTTTATAATTTGAATTGGGATTTCTTTTGGCTGGGCTTGGAGATGGGTTAGGGATGGTAGTGAGTTACAGCGCTTTTTCTTTTTGTTTTTTTTCTTATTTAATTATTTATTAATTTATTTTAATGATTAATTTATATTCAATATGTAGGATGTATATGAGTGGACAAATTTATCCCTGCAAATGTCACGTGCAATGCACATGTTTTAGCATTCCGGTCAAAATTGCCGGAAACCGTGCAACGAATTAACGAGCTTAAGTAAAAACGTGCAATTTTTTTTTTGTTTGGGGGGCAAAGTGCAAAACAGTCATTAGTTTAGGGGGCAAACTGCTTTTTACTCTAATTTTAATTTGTATTTTAGTTAAATGGATAATTAGTGAAAAACCCCCTAACTCATTTACTTATATTAAGGTGGATATAACATCCTTTTCATTATTAGTGAGAACCCCCACCTTATATTAAATATTTTTTTTAATTAATATTGTATTTTCACATGACTAATATATCTAATTTGCCCTTCTATGTTATATTTAAAATAACAAAACCTATTTTACGTTCTCTCTATTTCTCTTATTCTCCTCTCTGTTTCTCTCTACAAACGGCCGCCTCCAACTTCTTCCATCTCTGCGCCACAGCCGCCACCACCTCCAACCCTCTTCCATCTTTGTGTCGCCGTCTACTCTCTTCTCAACGGCGTTGCTCCCTCCACCGCCGCGAAAAGGATGCGGTCTTCACCCCTGGAATTCTCTCGTCAAGGACGGCGTTAGGGTTTTCGCCTAGGAGAATGACGAGACTATGCAGTGGCGCTAGGGTTCATATTGCGTCTGAGATTTCAATAGAAACCACCGCTAACATTGTTCTATTGTTTCAAACTAAGAAATAATATTTCTTAGTTAAACTAAGAAATAATATTTCTGAGATTTCAATAGAAACCACCGCTAACATAGTCCTCATTAAACATTGGTCCAAGTATTTTAAAAGTTTTGCATTGCAAATTTTGCACCGTAAATTTCATATTTCTTATTTTTAATTTCAATTTTTTTTAAATAAATTAAATGATTTTCTATCAAAAGATTTTAATTTCAAACTTATAAGTTTATTTTTCTTTATTATAGTTTAATATTTTCTATTAAGCTTTTTATTTTAATGGGATAATTATGATATACTCTTCACTACTTTTCATAATTAGAGGTAAATGATAAAGCCTTTTTTTTTTTTAAATACTCCGTTTCATTAAATTTTAATTTATCCTCACCCAAATTCTATGTATTCTTTAAAAATCAGCTAATGAAAAAAAAAAGTTGATTTGATTTAAGGATTCATTACAAATAAGCCAATCATGACGTACTTATTTATAAAATGGTCTAGATAAAAGACTATTTTATAAAAAGATCCACACATTGTCGAGCGATGTGTAAAACACTAAAGTACTCCATCACAGTTTAATATGCTCAAATTCCATCATTTAATTTAATTCAATCTTAATTTGACCTCAAATTTCACAAATTATTCAATTTTGACCCAAAGCTCAATTTTGAATATAATTTTACCCTTCGCCGCCGTTGACCGCCTGGTCTCCGGCGTTGAATTTTCTTTTCCTTTCTTTTCTTCTGATTTTTCCCCGATTTCCGGCTTTGACTTTTTTTTATTTTTTTTTTCTTTTCTCCTGATTTTTCCGGCGGTTTCTGGCGTTGACCGTTGGTCGACGCTGGTCTCCGGCGTTGACTTTTCCAATTTTTATTGTTTATTTATTTTTTGAATTGTTTTTTACTTTAACATCTTTTTGCCCTGTTTAAGCATCACTATTACTGTGATTGACAGTCATATTAACTATATTACTGTACAACACAGTAATATTAACTATACTACAGTTTAACACAATAGTATTGCTATATTACTCTCTATCACAGTAATATTAGCACAACAAAAATCACTATTATTGTGTAATAAAGTAATATTAATATGTTGACCGTTCAATAAAGGCAAAGATAATAAAAAACCAAAAGATGTAATATTGATGTGGTTGACAGTAATATTATTGTCATCCACAGTAATATTATTGTTATCCACAGTAATATTACTTTAACAACAATAATATTACAGCCACCACAATATTATTATTACATTCACAGTAATAATAATCGGTCAACAAATCAAACAAAACAAAAAAGCAAACAAAAATAATATTGATGTGGTTGACAATAATATTATTGTGTATACAGTAATTTTACCAGTAACGACAGTAATATTATTACGTTGACTTATCAACAAATCAAACAAAATAAAAAAATGCCAAAAAATAATAATATTGTTGTGGTTGACAGTAGTTGTATTGTCAACGACAGTACAATTACGTATATGTACTGTCAGCGATAGTATAATTATTGTGAATGACACTACAATTACGGTTAATGTTCAGCAACGGTCATAAAAAATGAATAAAAAATTTAGGGGAAAAAAACACTAAAAAAATCAACGCCGAAAACCGGCGACGGAAAAAGCATACATAAAAAAAATTAAAGAAAAGGGAAAATTAGCAAGAACCCCCCCCCCCCCCCCCCCCCCCCCCCCCGGGAAATGTGGTTGAGAGAAACCCCCTCTAAAAAATAATTAGAGTAAATCCCATTGATGATGCTAGAGATAAATCACCTAGAGTGTTGAAGTAGGATGAGCTGGAAGAGTAGAGTGGATCACTGGCTCACGAGCTTGGTGACCTTGAGATACCTGCGATCATAGAACACGTGAACTAGACCGGGGTTGATCCGGCGAAAACCCCTCCGACGCTCAAGTTAGACGTGCGGATTGTAGAAATAGTAGAGAGAATATGACTTGTAATATTATTTCGATAATAGGGCATACCTTTAATAAATGAATTATATCGTTATTTATACCTTATATGAGATTGTTGGGCCCAAACCTTATTCGAATGTGATTGGGCATCGGTGATAGTGGTCTACAATATTGGGCTTGTGACCCTGTAGATAAATAAATTGTAAGCCCATTGGGTTGGCCCAATTAAGCATATCACCCCTTATGCAGATTTTCAGCAAAATGAATTGTTAATAATCCCTAAACTACCCTTATTTAAATTTAATAACTTAATTCCCAACCCTACCCATTTATCTCCCCTCTCTCCTCATTTCCCTCACCCAAGCAATCAAATCCCGACTCTCTCTCTTCCTGCACATATCCATCAACCTCTTTCTAGTAAAAATCTCCAAAAGCACAGTCCCAAAACTGTACACATCCCCTTTGTAAGTAGCCACCGCCGCCTGTCTATACTTTGGCGGAATATACCCTAGCGTCCCCACAAGATCCGTTGACACATCCCACCATATTCTCTCCACTCCGCTGCGCCGCCGCCTCCACCGCTGTCACCCCTCATTTCCAAACTTTGACTTCTCACTAGAAACATCAAATTCGTGTTTACATCGACTCTCTTCTCCAATGGAACCAGGTTCTTTTTTAACACTGGCGTAGATTGGATTTTTATTTGTTATCGATATGGTTTTTAATTATTTTGGGGGGTTAATTGCAAATACCACCCCTGTGTAATCTCTAATTGCCAAATAACCCCTGTCAAAAAATAATTCACTCATGCCCCCCTGTGTTAACAAAGTCAAAGCATTGAGACCCCTAGAGGCAAATCGTGTCTCTCACTCGCCGTTTGTGCGATTATTCATGCTATTTTTTGGAAGGAAATGACATAAATACCCCTTTATAAAGAAAAAAAACAGCTTGATTTAATTATAAATAACCTAAATTTATAGGACCAAATTGTAATTTCCAAAGTTCACACCTTCTTCCCCATTTCCGTCGGGCCACCTCCCAGTCAATAATAAATTCAGCACCGCCGCCGTCTGGCCCCTCCGACACCCACCCACTCCTTCAAATTTCTCTCCCTCAACAATATGCCGCCGTCTCGCATCACCGCCGCCCACCCCTCGTTCAAATTCTTCTCCTCGATACCGCCTAGTTCCTCCGCCACGCCTTACCCAAGACCCCTTCAACTTTGTTGCGTCTGCCATGGATGTCACCTCCATGGCAGCTTGTCACCTCCATGGCAGCGCACTCCCCCTTCCATCGCCGGCCAATCATCACAGGCTACTCCGAGCGGCGAGCCTACCTCACTGGAGACATTCCATCGGCGAGCCTACCTCACTAGAAGGGAAAAACAAGGTGATGGAAAGACGCGTGGAGGACTCGCTAGCTATTTTAGACTAGACCCCGTTCACAATTCGTACTTATCTCGTTGTGGAAGAAAAATTGTTTATTTGGGTTCAAGGATGGTGTGTGGGATGGAATGGGATGAAGTTGGAAGGATTATGGGATGGTGTGGTGTTGCTACGGTGTGGTGAGGCATATCTAGGGTTTTTTAGTGGATCCGGCGGAGGACGGCGCGTGTAGAGAAATTCGCGCAGGCTGGAACCTTAATCGACTACGTACATGTTCAATAGTCGATTAAACTAATCGACTATGCTCTGATAGTCGATTAAGGTTAATCGACTCCAATTTTTTTTATTTTTTTTGGTTGAATTTTTTGCTTATTGATTCAATTGTATAAATGAATTATAATGTTTGTATATTTTTTGTTTTTGTAAAATATAGTTGATTTTGCATTTGTTTGTAGTAGTGATTTGTTATTTTTAGTAGTCAGTTCCTTAATCGACTATGTTTCATCATAGTCGATTAATATGCTTCATAGACTCCAATTTTTAATTTTTTTTTTCTTTATTGATTCCAATTGTATGAATCAATTATAATGTTTGTATATTTTTTTTACTTTTGTATAATATAGTTGAGTTTGCATTTTTTTATAGTTGTGATTTGTTATTTTTAGTAGTCGGTTTCTTAAAAGACTGTGATTCAGCATAATCGATTAATATGCTTTATAGTCGATTAATATACCTGATAGAGAAAATAAGTTTAAAAACGAAAAAAAGGGCTGATGAGCGGATATTGCTAATGAGGTGGCAAAAAGGGAAATATGAAAAAATATGTGGCTGAAATTAGGAGTGGGTTTTTCTCAAATTGTGCAAAATAGTTTGGGTTGTTCCCTATTAAAAGAATTATTGAGAGGGTTTTATCAAAGAGCCCCTAAAATAAAAGTCAACGTCGGAAACCGGTGGCAAAAAAATATTTCAGAAAAAGAAAGAGTCAAAATTGAATTTTGTGGTCAAAATTGAATTTTTGTGGTCAAAGTTGATTAAACTGAACTTAAATTAGGGTTACAGTTAGGAATTGGGTTTAAAGAATTGTGGGTAATTTTGTCATTTACATTATTTGTTTTCTTTATTTATAATACATATTAAAGGGATGGACTTATTGGCGTAAGAGATATAACCCCTGAACCTAGAATAATATATGATTGGTTAGGGACTTGTGAACAAAAAGCCCCCTTAACTTAATCCAACTGGTCGGTCGACATCCTGAAAGCAGAATTGATCATTATGAAGTAAAAAATGTCGTGTATATCTTTTGGGCAACATAGATACAAAAAGTATTATCCCGGCTCCTTCGACCCTACACCCGGTGATAAATATCGAGTGGGTCTTCTGCTGCCCCGAGCCCTTTTTTTTATTTTTCTTAAACCCTTAAAAGTAAACCCTAGTGGGGAATATATTATAAAATACAAAAAATGACACGTGGCAGCAGAAGACCCGCCCGGTGTTTATCACCGGGTGTAGGGTCGAAGAAGTCGTATTACCCCTAATTGAAAAAACAATTGTACCTAGGGGTGGAAATTGAAACCGAATTTTTGAATTCCACGAATTCCGATCCGAAAATATCCGAATTTGAAACACTTTTTTTAAATCTGATTTCCGATTTTTCTGATTATTTTTAGAACGGAATTGGAATTGCATATTAAATTATTGAAAATTCTGATTTCCAATCTGATTTATTTCCGAAAAAAATAAATTATCTCCGGCGTTGACTTTTTTTTTTTGCATTTTTTTTCTTAGAAAAAAATATTTTAATTAATATTACTGTCTTGGCTGCTAAATTATTTCCAATCTGATTTATGAATATTATTTTTCCAAACAGTAATATTACTAATATTACCGTCCCAAACAGTAATATTACTAATATTACCGTCTCAAACAGTAATATTATTACATAAGACAATAAGTAATATTACGGTCGGAGACAGTAATATTACAGTCGAAAACAGCAAAAATGCAGGCCAAGACGAAAAATTCATTAATATAATAATATTACTGTCTCACACAGTTAAATAACTGTTCGAGATAGTAATTTAGCAGTCAAGACAGTAATATTAATTAAAATAATTTTTTAAGTAAAAACAAAATTTCAAAAAAAAAAAGTTAGTTAACAGTTAAATTACTGTCTCAGACAGTTAAATAACTGTTGGAGATAGTAATTTAGCAGCCAAGACATTAATATTAATTAAAATATTTTTTTTAAGAAAAAAAGAAGTCAATTAATAGTTAAATTACTGTCTCCGACAGTTAAATAACTGCTGGAGACAGTAATTTAGCAGCCAAGACAGTAAGATTAATTAAAATATTTTTTAAGAAAAAAAAATTAAAAAAAAAATCAATTAACAGTTAAATTACTGTCCCCGACAGTTAAATAACTGATGGAGACAGTAATTTCGCAGCCAAGATAGTAATATTAATTAAAATATTTTTTTAAGAAAAAAAAAAGTCAACGGCGGTTGACCTACCGGAGAAACATTTCAGAAAAAAAAATTCAAAAAAAAAAGAAAAGAAAAACAAATCAACGTCGGAGACCGGCGGTCTCTGGTAGTGGCGGGTCAAAATTGGGGTCGAAATTGGTTAATTCGTGAAATTTGGCTAAATTGGGGTATAAATCATGAAATTGGAGTTGAATTGTGGGTCATTTTGGTATATATAAAAGGGTTGTCCTTATTTGCAAATAAGTTTGAATGAGGTGAAAATATTTGCAAGACGAAAAAGTTAGATGTCCCTTTTTGAATTAAGTGCCCTTATCATAGGCCTATTTGCCATTTAAAATCGGTCGAGGCGGCCGATTAATCGGTCTCCGAGGCGGAGGCGGTCTAAAACCTTTACGATTTTAGTGTTTGAAGAATCGATTTTTTGGCTGTGAGGCGGTCTGAGGCGGTCAAACCTTTAAGGCGGGTCAAACTCGGTGGCAACAATCGGTGAAAAATCTGTAAAAAAACGTTTTTTTTTTTTTTTTTTTTTTTTTATATAATTCAAAATAAAAGTTGGGATTTTAATAAAAGAAAATATGAGTTTATGCCTTATTTTGTTTATGTTAATTGTTATTGTTAAAGAACTAATGATGTATGCCAAGAATGTTCAAGAATAAATGTAAATTCAAAAAACATGTTTTTTATTTATATTTTATAAGGATATTTATGTATTATGATCTTATAATTATTAAACTGTTATTATATTGTTATTATGATATATACAAGATGGAGATATAACTATGTTTATATATCTTTTTATATATGTTTGGAGTATGATTAAATAATATCTAGAAATATATTATATTAAATTTTAAAAACCGATTTATTTCCGATTTATCACCGATTAATCACCGCCGTACCGATTAATCGTAAGTCGGTGCCTGACCGACTCGGAACCGATTACAAGAACTATTTTTAATAGTTCTTAATTACCGCTTTTTACAACCTTGATATATATATATATATATATATATATATATATATATATATATATATATATATATATATATATATATATATATATATATATATATATATATATATATATATATATATATATATATATATATATATATATATATATATATATAAAAATTGTTTTTCTATTCATGTTTTGCAAGAACTATGTTTGCTTTGATCAACAGATTATGGTGTTTTTACAAGAGTTCACGTATCATCTTATTGACCTTTGTTTTGGATTCTTGCCTTTTGCTAGAAAATTACGAAAATTTTAGGAAAAAATTCTAAAAATTACCATTATTTCCTATTTTGGAACAAAAAATTAAGAATTAATACAATTTCCCGAATTCCGCCGATTTCGAGGTATTCCGAAATTGGAATGTATTTTGAAATTCCGAATTTTTTAAAATGGAAATAGGAACCTATTTTTAATTTCCGAAAAGGGCATTTCGGATCCATTCCGTCCGATTTCCACCCCTAAACATGCATGCCCCTTATTAGATTTTATTTTTCGTTTTATTTTTATTGTAATTTTAGTTTTTATGATTTATTTATTGAAAATTTTACCGCTACAATTTGTTAATTAATATTTTTTTTTATAAAAAAAGTGTTCGGGGGTTCTGACCGCCGGTTCTTGGTTCCAAATTCTGGGAACTGTAACCGGACACGTTTTTTCGGTTCGGATTCGGTTTTATAACCGTTGATCACGTATCGGTTCCGGTTAGAACCGTAACCGTGATCATCATCATCATTATTATTATTGTTGTTGTTGTTGTTGTTGTTGTTGTTGTTGTTGTTGTTGTTGTTGTTGTTGTTGTTGTTGTTGTTGTTGTTGTTGTTGTTGTTGTTGTTGTTGTTGTTGTTGTTGTTGTTGTTGTTGTTGTTGTTGTTGTTGTTGTTGTTGTTGTTGTTGTTGTTGTTGTTGTTGTTGTTGTTGTTGTTGTTGTTGTTGTTGTTGTTGTTGTTGTTGTTGTTGTTGTTGTTGTTGTTGTTGTTGTTGTTGTTGTTGTTGTTGTTGTTGTTGTTGTTGTTGTTGTTGTTGTTGTTGTTGTTGTTGTTGTTGTTGTTGTTGTTGTTGTTGTTGTTGTTGTTGTTGTTATTATTATTATTATTATTCTTATTTTTTTATTTTTTTTTATTATTTTTTTTTTACATTTTGTACGCTCGAATTTATGTTGGAGGTACAATAAAATAATTATATAATTTATTGTTTTACACAATGGAAATAAATAACCAATAAAAATTGAAATTAGTCTCACTAAATTTTAAATAGTCAAGTAAGGTTGCGTTTTGAATGATTTATCGTAATTTGAGAGTACTTAATTTTAATTATTTTAGTACTAAAAAAATTTAATTATTTTAGAGGGTGCAAAGTGCAAAAATGTTACATTTTAAGGGTGCAAAGAGGAAGTAAGCCATTTTCCTTCAATTATTATGTTAGTTTAATGTGAAATTAATACATAATAAATTATTATTTTCTACGCTAAAAAAATATTTTCTTTTATAATATATATTTTGGGCTATTACAAATATGCCCATCATGAGCTACTTATTCAAAAAGTGGCTCGTACGAAAAATAATTTACAAAAAAGTCCAGACAATGTTCAGATGTGTGTCAAAGACTAAAATAACCCTTCACATTTTAATATGTTCCGATTTTATCTATTCAACCCAATTTAACCTCAATTTGACACCAAATTTCACCTATTATTCAATTTTGACTCATAACAAAAAAATTACTCCAATTTTGACCGTCTCCGCCATTGACTGCAGTTTTCGGCATTATTTTTGTATTTTATTATTATAATTATATTTTTTTGCAGCCGAATAATAACTCTCCTGAGACAACTATGTATATGTTGGCATGCACAGTAACTCTGCACCACAGAATGCCCAAGTTTCAATGCAATGAAGTGTTCTTATCCATATTAATTATGCTGAGCAATTCAAATTAGTATTTTCCCAATGGTAAATAGGGCAAATAGCAAAGAGGGATATGACAAGGGACTTAAATGCACATTGGTCCACTCAAAAAACAGTCTTTCAATTAGACTCATCCCCATGTCTTTAGTCTAACATACCCTGCATAATATATTTTTTATCAATTCTATCCATTACACTTTAACTTTCTCAATATTTCACATTGACCCCAGATTTAACCAAATATATCACATTAACCCCCATTTTGATAATTTTTTTCTCATTTTTTTTTCCGGCCGGATTCTAGCGTTGACCGGGTGGTTCTCCGACATTGAACTTTTTTTTACTTTATTTTTTTCTGAATTTCTTTTTCCGACCGGTCAACCGCCGTTGACTTTTTCATTTTGAATTTTTTTTGAAATTTTTTTGTTCTTATAAAAAAATATTTTAATTAATATTACTGTCTTGGCTGCTAAATTACTGTCTCAGACAATAATATTAGTGTGTGGGACAGTAATATTATTGTCCCAAACAGTAATATTATTGCATGAGACAGTAATATTACGGTCGGACAGTAATATTACGGTCGAAGACAGCAAAATTGCAGGCCAAGATGATAAAATTAATTAATACAGTAAAATTACTGTTTCAGATAGTTAAACTATTGTTGGAGACAATAATTTAGCAGCCAAGACAATAATATGACTTAAAATATTTTTTTAAGACTTAAAAAAAAAAAAAGTCAATTAACAGTTAAATTACGGTGTCCGACAGTTAAATTACTGTTGTAGACAGTAATTTAGCAGCCAACACAATAATATTAATTAAAATAAAAACACGTGGAATTCCACAATTTGTTTTTAACTCTCTTATTTTTAAACTAAATTTTAGTTATAGAATAAGTAGTGCTTAGTGGGCTAAGTATAATGCTTAGTGGGTTAATTTGAGGATATTATCTTAACTACTAAACTAACCCACTAACCCATGTTCTTGAGTGTTCTTGTAGTCGGTTTTCTTGCAGATCATGGGCTGAGGAGTGGAAGCTTGGAATGTCTATAAATACCGGTTTCAAGACTCAAGGAAGATTAATGGATTCTAAGAAACAAAAACCGAGAGCTGAAAAGAATACATGAAAGTTTTAGTGTGTTTTTAGAATCTGTTGTACGTACTCCTTATGAGTACATTCTTTATAGTCTAGATTCTTGTAATACTGTTTTAATATAAGTTTTACGTCCTTTAAAGGGCAAGTTCACAAGTTTTACTTGTGAACATTTTTAAATCTGAGTATTGTTTTTATATTTCTGCTGCATGTTTATATAAGTGTCATAACACTTAATATAAAACTTCTGTATTTAACGAATTCGGGACCATAAATTCTTTCAATTGGCATCAAGAGCCAACACTTGACGTATACTAAGTGTTTGTTCCTATTTCTTTTCAGAAACGAATTCGTGATGGATACTCAGATGACTGCTACTATGCGACCTCTTGTACTTGATGGCACAAACTACACCTACTGGAAAGTCAAGATGAGGGCATACATCAAAGCCATTGATGAGAGGGCCTGGAGATCTATTCTAACTGGATGGAAGCCACCAACTATAACATATGAGGATGGGGATGTATTTCCAACACCAGAATTACGATGGACAGCAGACGATCTATCAAATGCCAACCAAAACTCAAAAGCGTTAAATGCAATCTTTAATTCAGTAGGTTTAAAAATGTTTAAATTGATCTCAGTGTGCACTTCTGCGAAGGATGCATGGGAGGTTCTTCAGTTACATTGTGAAGGATCAGACAGTATCAGAAGAACTAATCTGAGATTACTCTCTTCCAAATTTGAGAGACTGAGGATGGAAGAAACTGAAACAATTTCCTAATACAATGAGAAATTGATTAATTTAGCTAATGAATTTCAATCCTTAGGTGGTCCTTTGAGCAATGAGACACTGGTGAATAAGGTACTGAGAACTCTTCCAGAAAGATTCAGCATCATGACAGTTACTGCAATTGAGGAGGTCAAAGACACATCATCTCTACGGCTGGATGAATTAATTGGTAACTTAAAGTCTAGAGAGATGAACTTTGAAGATCACAGAAAGGAGAAAGGTAAGGCCATCTCAAATGCACTCCAGGCAGAACTAGAAAAGGAAGAAATTGCTCCGGAGTATGATGATGATGCAGAGGACTGTCTCAACAATGTGGCATTTCAGATTCAGAAATTCAATAGGGCATACAGACGAAATGGAATCAAGCCCAGGCAGTTATTTCCTGATGGCTCTCCACAAAATCAACGAACTCAGCCCCGGAATAGATCTATTCCACAGAGAACATTTCTTCACACATCTTCTCAAAACACCTTAAAAAATTCTCCATTTATTCGTTCAAATTCTGAACCACCTAACTTGGATCATATTAAATGCAGGGCTTGCTCAGGTTGTGGACAATATGCTAATGGATGTGCAAATACCTTGAGAAGAAAATGAATGAGCCTGATTTGTGCTGTCAGTGACGAGGAGGAAGAGCAACTTGAACAGACAGAGGAGCAGCAACCCACTAAACATGCTCTTTCTGTCAGATATATCAGTGAAAATTGTCCTGAAACAGAATCACATGGAGTTTCTCTAGATGCTGCAACACTTTCTGAAACACTTTCAGTAACTGAAATCTCTGAGTTAGATAATAGTCATTATACATGTTTGAACTCTATTTCTTTGAATGCTGCAGAATACAGTAAAGAAGCAGTGGGAGATGAGGAAGAAATGTATAAGAAATTGTTCAGCGACTTGGAGAAGAAGACTCATGCTCTAAATGCAGCCAACAAGGAAAATTCTTCCCTTAAAGAAACAATCACTCATTTGGAGGTTGGAATCACCAAAAAGGATCTTGAACTGGCAAAAGTGAAAGATGAACTCAAAGAAGCAACTCTAGCAATCAAGAGGATGAATACCCGGCACAACTAAACTTGAAGAGATTGTGTCACTAGAGAAGTACAACAAAAATGAAGGTTTATGGTTCAAAAAACAAGTGAAGAAACACAAGCCAATAAAGAAGAAGGAAATTGTCTTTGTAAAAGAGAAGGGTTCAAATGGAAAAGAATGCAGAAATTCCACAATCACCACTCCAGAGTCCAAAATAAGGAGATACATTTGTCATTATTGTTTCTCACCAGGACATATCCGTCCATTTTGTGAGAAACTAAGTAGTGACAAAATGTTGTACAGAATGAGTCACATCACTCCAGGGAACACCTCCAAGAAAAAAGGTAGAGTTTACCAAAAAAGAGTGTAGAATATGGACTCCCAAAGGTAAACTTATGTGCAAAGCAGTATACACTTCTTTACATGCTAACATTTCAGGTTCATTATACTTTGATAGTGGATGCTCTAGGCACATGACTGGAACTAAAGAGTTTCTATCAAACTACAATACACTCAATGGTGGACGTGTAACCTATGGAGGATGAGCTAAAGGCAAAGTGGTTGGACGTGGAATACTCAATGTTGAGGGACTTCCAAAAGTTTCAAATGTTTTACATGTTGAAGGATTGGGGTCATATCTCATCAGTATTAGTCAATTGTGTGATGATGATCTACGTGTTCAATTTGATAAGTACTGTTATTCTGTGTTTGATAATCAAAATCATTGTGTACTGACAGGTTCCAGGTCAATGGATAATTGTTATCAAACAGGTGACACCATCTCATGCAAGAGCTCAAGAGTAAGTGAAGTAGAGTTGTGGCACCAGAAACTAGGGCACACAAACCTCAAAAATCTGAAGTTGCCCAACAAGTACAATGCCATAAGAGTAATTCCAGATCAAGATAAAGGACATCCCTATATGCGGAATGTGCCAGAAGGGGAAGCAAACTAGAGTTCCACACAAAGTGTTACAACACGTTGGGACCACCATTTGTTTTGAAGTTGTACATATGGACCTTATGGGTCCTATATAGGTAGAAAGTCTAGGTGGTAAAAAATATGTATTTGTGTGTGTTGATGATTTTTCCAGATATACTTGGGTGTATTTTTTAAGAGAAAATATGATACTTTTGAAGTTTTCAGAAATTTGTACAGGTTTGTTAGAACTCAATTTCAAGTTTCTATTCGAAGAATAAGGTCTGATCATGGAAAATAATTTGAAAATGCTTTATTTCATACTTTTTGTAATAAAATAGGCATAAAGCATGAATTTTCTGCTCCAAAAACTCCTCAGCAAAATGGTATTGCAGAAAGAAAAAACAGAACTATCCAGGAGATGGCTAGGGTAATGATGAGTGCAAAAAATCTGTCTAAAAGATTTTGGGCTGAGGCTGTCAACACAGCCTGTCACATCTCAAATCGTGTGTATCTAAGATTAGGGTCTATGATGACTTCATATGAAATTCTTTATGGTAAGAAACCTAATCTAGAATACATGCATATGTTTGGATGTGTTTGCTATGTCCTAAATGACAGAGATCATAAATTTGATTCAAAAAGTGATTTGAGTTTATTTGTGGGATACTCTAATAACAGTCATGCACATAGAGTATATAACTTAAGAACTCGAACCATTGAATCTGTAAATGTGGTATTTGATGATTTTGCTGATCTCGTCAGTAAAACAGCTGAAGATGAAGTTGATGACCTGATTGCTGAAGGAGAAACAACTGGATGAGACACTACTGCCACAGGTGCTCCAGATATAAACAGTCCAGTGTCAAGAAAAGAGGGTGTTGAGCCAAGTGTTACCACATCTGACTCAATACTTCCTACAGAGAACACATAAGCTGAAACACAGCCAACTCATGATGTCTGCAGAAAGGAACCATCAAGTAGAATCCAAAAAAATCACCCCTCTACTCAAGTTGTGGGATATATCTTTGATGGGATAAGGACCATAAGAAAAGAGAGGGTGAATTACAGAGATATGGTAAGATTTGCAAATTTATCTTCTGAATGTGCACTAACTGGAACTACTTGCTTTGTATCTTCAGTCGAACCAAAGAATATTAGCAGAAGCACTGAAGGATGAGTTTTGGATCAATGCAATGGTATGAAGAACTGAATCAGTTCATCAGGAATGATGTTTGTTCCTATAGACCAAGTCATGTTAATGTGATAGGAACTAAGTGGATCTTCAAAAACAAAACTGATGAAAAAGGTATAGTTGTTAGAAATAAGGCTAGGTTAGTAGCACAAGGTTACACTCAGATAGAAGGTATAGATTTTGATGAGACCTTTGCTCCAGTAGCTAGAATTGAATCTACTAGGTTACTTCTTGCTATAGCATGTTTTCTTAAAATCAAATTGTATCAAATGGATATCAAAAGTGCATTTCTAAATAGTGTATTAAATGAAGAAGCATATGTAGAGCAGCCCAAGGGTTTTGAAGATTCTGCCAAGCCTAATCATGTGTTCAAGCTTAAGAAGGCTTTGTATGGTCTTAAACAAGCTCATAGAGCTTGGTATCAAAGACTCACTGACTTCTTTCTTGAAATACAGTTTACTAGAGGAGAGGCAGACAGAACTCTATTTGTTAGAAGAACAAATAACCATATCATTATTGTACAGATATATGTTGATGATATTGTTTTTGGTTCTACTTGTGCTAACTTATTACGGTCTTTTGTAGATTCTATGTCTCGCACTTTTGAAATGAGCATGGTAGGAGAGTTGAATTACTTCCCAGGACTCCAAATTAAACAGACAAGTGACGGAATTTTTGTAAATCAAGAGAAGTATGCTCTCAATCTGGTCAAAAGGTTTGAGTTGGAGTCAACCAAGCACATGAAAACCCCAATGGGATCAAGTCAAAAACTGTCCAAGGACGATGTTGCTGAGGATGTTGACAACACCCTATATAGAAGCATGATTGGAAGCCTTCTGTATCTAACTGCAAGCAGACCTGGCATTATGTTTAGTGTTTGTGTGTGTGCCATGTACCAAGCTATTCCCATTACAGTAGATTTAGGTATTCAGTTTTTCAAAGACACTAATACCAATTTGATAGGTTTTCGTGATTCTGATTGGGCTGGGGATATTAGTGACAGAAAAAGCACATCAGGTGCATGTTTCTTTTTGGGGAATAACCTGGTTTCATGGTTTAGTAGAAAACAAAATTGTGTATCACTTTCAACAGCTGAATCAGAATATGTAGCTGCAGGAGGATGTTGTGGCCAACTAATTTGGATGAAACAAATGTTGGGGGATTATGTGTTAACCAGTGACACCTTGACTATATATTGTGATAATTCAAGTGCTATTGATATTTCAAAAAATTCTGTTCAACACTCACGAACAAAACACATATAGTGTGCATAAAGTACATTCCTACAGAAGATCAGTTGGCTGACATCTTTACAAAGGCATTAGATTATGAGAGGTTCTCTAAACTTAGAAAATCTTTCGGGATTTGCACTCAATAAACATGTCCTGAAACATGTTGCAGCACCTCATCAAACATCTTAAGCTGCAACATACTTTACTAAAGCTTAGCTTCCTTGAATAAATGGCTTCACTGTGATATATTATTCTCTAAATAAGTAACTTGAAGTCTTTCACCTTGAAACGTTATCATGCTTCATGTAAACATTCTGAGAACAATCATAATCATATAAGCCAAACTCCTCTATCTTGAATAGTCAAATCTTAGTAACTGAGGAACTTTCAAACTGAACACATGATCATGTTCCATGTGAAATGGTTGACTTGAAAATAAGAGTTTATAAAAAAAAACAATAATAAATAAATAAATAAAAGTAAATAAATAAATAAAATAAAAAATGTATATATATATCTATACCTGTTAGCCATTTTTTCTCTTCTTCTTATTTTCTCTCTCACTATTAATCAATAAAAGATATGTTTATTATTTATGTGTAAATTTTCGTGAGTATTATTATTATTATTATTATTATTATTATTATTATTATTATTATTATTATTATTATTATTATTATTATTATTATTATTATTATTATTATTATTATTATTATTATTATTATTATTATTATTATTATTATTATTTGTAACACCCCGCATTTTCGGTAAAATAATTTTTACCACCTTTATGTGCATATTTGTGAAATTAGAATTTATAATAATTCTTGCATGATTAGTATTTACGTGAATTAGATAATTATGTGAATTATGTGCTTAGGAAATATTTCGAAATAGTATGTCGAAATAAATTATTTTTCATAAACTAGGATTTTATTCTTGCATGTAATTTAAATAAGCATTTCATCATATTTATGCATGCACAAAATTTTAGAAAATAAATTTTTATCATGAATTTTAGGATTTTTAATTAATGTCGAAAATTAGAAAATCCTCCCCAAATTTTCTTGAATTTTCGGACATCACACACACACACACACATGATTTTTAAATTGCATATTAATTAGTATTAAACATGCATTAGTGTGGTTGTACTTTGAGCATAGAAAGAAATACCCAAGCCTAGTTCCCTACTTTATAGACTAGGCATGCTTTTCACTCCACTTTAAGTAAGACCAAAGGTCTTTCTTCTTCTCCCTCCTTCCTCTTCATTTCGGCAGCCACACCACCACCACCATAGCCACCATTTTCTCAAGCTTGAACCACCCAAGAACCACCACCACTCCCATTTTCGAAAATTGCAAAATCACCCCCAACCCACCTAAAGATTTAATTGCCAAGAAGCCCCTCCTCAATACTTACCCATTAAGGTTGCAAGCCTCTCCATTCTATAAATAGAACCCATTACCAAGTGTTTTCTCATCTCCCCACTACAATCCTAAGAAATCTCTCTTCTCTTCTTTCTTCTTCCATTTTCGAAATTAGTAGTAGAAGAAGCTCAAAATATTTTCTTCAAGAGATTCTTGAATTTGAATGTAAGAGCTTCATCTCCTCTCTTATTCGAAAATTTCCTCTCTTCCTTCTTCATATTGTTTTGTAATCTAATTCTTTATCTCTTCTTGTATTAGAGAGAAAAGAGCTAACAAATCCTTCCCCTAAAGAGTATAGGTGAGAATTCTTGAATTCTTGCTCAAACCTACAACACCACTAGTATTTTCGGTTTTTATGTGATTTATTTGTTGATTCTTGCATATTATTTGATTATATGGTTTAGATGATGATTGCATGTTAGTGTTTTGAAAAGATAACCTTGTTCTTGAAATTCTATGATTTTTCAAAAATTTGGGGAAAAATGTTTTAAATGGCTTATTTGGTTTAATTAGTGCCTTGCATGTGTTGATCTAGTGTTTGATTGTTGAATTTTGGAAAGAAAATGAATTTTTGGCCTAGCCATGAAACTTTCGAAAATTTGGGGAAAAATGTTTTAAATGGCTTATTTGGCTTAATTAGTGCCTTGCATGTGTTGACTAGTGTTTGATTGTTGATTTTTAAAAGAAAATGAATTTTTGACTTAACTAAGGAACTTTCGAATTTTTGAGGTAAAATGCTTGAAATTGCTTATGTGGTTTATTTTGTGTTTTGCATGTGTTGATCTTGTGTTGATTGTTGTTTTAAGGCCTTGCATGTTAAGATTGGTGATTGATTGTTGATCTAAGGTCTTGCATGTTAAGATCTAGTGATTAATGGTTGATCTAAAGTCTTGCATGTTAAGATCTAGTGTTTTCTATGAAAAATGGTTTAAGAACTAAGAGTTTGTGCTAAATTGATTTAAAATACTCTTGCATGTGAAGATCTAGTGTATTTGCTTGAATAAATGTAAAGATGGAAGTCTTGAATTTTATTCTTGTAAAATGCTAGATCTAGTGAACTTTGATGTTAGAATGTTTTTGCATGTTAAGATTTCGGTTATTTCTATGTTTTTATGACTAAATGATTTTGTGAAACTTTATGTGTATTTTCTATGTGCTCCTATGTGCTCTTGCTTGCTTATGTGAATCATTGGGTGTGAAGATGAGAGAAAGGTAAGTAGAAAGGGTGCATGGGTGGGTGCATTAAGTGTCATGAATTTTTAAAAAAAGATAAAACTATGTTGGAATGTCTTTCGAGGTTACGGTAAATTTCTCGGGTACGGCGAGCTGGTACCGTAGGGCCTAGGGGTGGTTTGATCCCACGTAGTTAGTCATGGTTCGAATTATATGGGGTTATTTACCGGTAACTTAGATTGACTCTTCCGAGGGATTCCCGACAATTTTTCATGTCATGCATGTTGCATTATGGTGTTGATGATATAAGGGGAAAATCTCACTCTATGGTCTTGGGACCGTAGGGTTATAAAGGTGGGAAATTCCTTCTATAATCTTCAATACGTGTCATGGCATAGGGTTATAAAGGTGGGAATTATCTCACTCTATGCGTGGTGGCAATTATGTGAATGAAGAACGCCGACGAAAAAGGGAAGTATATGATTGTTTTACTTCATGTTGTATGTTCATGTATAAGATATATGTATGTATATATATATAGATATATGTATGCTCTATGTGCTATGTGTATTCGATATTACTTCAAGATTCTCATTGAGTCCTCAAAGACTCATATAGGTGTTGTATGTTTGTAGGTATACCCGATTTAGAGCCCGAGGAGTGAAGTTGGGAATCGAGCTCGAGAATTGGAAGGAGATCGTATGGAGGGGTTGTGGATAGTGTTGTCTCTCAATTTAGTTATGTGGTTTTATTTGTATAATATGCTTGTAAAAACTTTTGATACGGTCTTAGGTATTTTCTACCGTTCGCTTCCTCCGATCGGTGGGAATTATTAAACAACGACGTGTGTAATAGTAATTAGGATTACCCTATTTTGGATAATTAATCGGTAATCCGTAGTCTTTTGTAAGCGAAAGCAAATTTTCACTATTTAAATGCATGCATGCTTTCGGCTAGTGATTTCTTCATGTTTTGTCTCCATGTTCTAAAATTATTTTCATATAGGTTCTCTTCTTAGAAAATCATGAAATTTTAGGAGTCTCTGCATCTCTCTGTTCTGATCATATTGATAGGTCTTGTGCATGATTTGAGTAAGTATTTATTTGGTTATGATTTATTTCTCACTACTGCATTGAAACAGGGTTATTCGGGTGTTTTCTGGTATAACTGGAGTTATACTCACTCAAATGCCTTGTTTCCACTTGGAAAATGTTTCAAACTTATTTTTCTGCCTTGGGGTAACATTTGGTAGTTTTTGGGTCAGTGAGCAATTTATTGTGAATTTTCAAAACTCCCTCCCCTGTTCTGGATTTTAAACCGAGTGACTGTGCCATTTTATTTATTTCTCCTAAATGGCCATGCATCTTTCAAAACTGTTTTAACTGAGTGATCTAGACCCGGTTTAGATGTTATGGTATTTATTTGGGGTCATTTTCATGAGTAGTTTAAGAGGAATTAATTTTTAAAGCTTCTGCATTGAATCTGTCCGCATTTGCATTAAGTCCATCATGCCTAGTTACTTTCTAGTCTTGCATTTAGCATGCATTGGTGTTAATTGATCGATTAGGGTTTAGCAAGCTGTGCCCTCTCTCCCTCTGATTTAAAAAGAAAAAAATTTCACGTAAATTTATATCCACAAAAATCATGTTTTCAAAAGTCTTCCGCTGAGATTACATATAATAAGGGTAATCGAGAGAGGGGTGTCACAGCATGGGTGGTATCAGAGCAACGATCCCGGAAACCTCCATACGACCTAATGATCTTCACGATTCTCAAAGCACGACTCCAACTGAACACTCGGGCAGGTATATGTTTTATGTGAATTTTATGTGAATTTTATGGCTAATGTGAATTGTTTGTATGTGTTTAAGTATTAAGATGTCTGGAGCAAGAACTCGATCTCACAATCAATCTCGTACCATCCAAGACCTCACCGCCCTCGTCCGAGAACAAAATGAACAAATCAACCGCCTTGTTAACCTTCAAAACCAAAATCCTCCTCCTCCTCCCCAACCTAGAAATACAGCCCCACAAGCCACCTACTAGCGATTTTTGAAAATGCATCCTACCGAATTCCACGGCGGCCCTAGTCCAACTGTTGCCGAAGAATGGATCAAATCCCTCGAAGTTATTTTCGAGTACATGGTGATGAACGATAGCGACCGAATCCATTGCGCACTATTCTTGTTGAAAAACGAAGCCCGAAATTGGTGGGAAGGCGCAAAGAGTGGAATCGATCTAGCTAATACCACTTGGGAAGCTTTCAAAGTTCTTTTCTTCGAAAAGTACTTTTCCAAGAATGTTCGAGCACAAAAGCTTAAGGAGTTTCTCGAACTCAAACAAGGAAACCTAACCGTTGCCGAATTCACACGCCGTTTCGAGCAAGGAAGCCTCTACGCACCTTTCATATCCAAAGACGACACCGAAAAGATGAATCACTACCTAAGAGGCCTCAACCCGATAATCAAGCGCGACGTTCGACTAACCTCTGCCTCTACTTTCCGCGGAGTAGTGGACAAAGCCTTGGAAGCCGAACAAGACGAGATGGAAATACGACAATGGAGACCTCCTCACGATGCCTCTTCTCGACCATGGAAGAAACCAAACCTCAACAACGCCAAAGGAAAGCAACCGATCAACCGAGCAACCGTGACCCCGAGCAACAAGCCCTTTTGCCCCAAATGCAAGCGAGAACACTCAAGCGATTGTGTTGCCGGAACCAACCACTGTTTTCGATGCAAGAAGCCCGGACACATGGTCCGAGACTGCCCTATCGCCCTGAGACAAGTGCCGGGACGAGTATTCGCCATGACAAGAGACCAAGCCGAAGCTGACCCGTCAATGATCGCAGGTACCGTTAATGTGTATAATAATTCCGTGTATGCCCTCATCGACTCCGGATCAACTCACTCATTCATCTCAAGTACCCTCGTTGCCGAACTCCGCCTAGTCCGTAGCCAAGCCGATGCCTTGTTTAGCATACTTATTCCTTCCGGTGATGAACTTAAATCCAATTTCATCATCAAAGATTGCCCTATTCAGATTCATAGCCAAACCCTAGCCTCCGATCTGATCATCCTACCCATTAAACATTTCGAAATAATCCTCGGAATGGATTGGTTATCAAAATTCGACGCCCAAATTAATTGCGCTCACAAAACCGTTCGTTTCTCCTTACCGAATGGAAGTTTTCTCGAATTCCGAAGCTCGTACAATCCGTCGATTCCTATCATTTCCGCCATCAAAGCGAGCAAACTTATTCAGAAAGGACATTTATGTCATTTGGTCGACATAGTGGAAACTCTCAACGAAGATAAAGCCGACATTTCCAAAGTGCCAACCGTTTGCGAATTTCCCGATGTCTTTCCCGAAGATCTCCCCGGTCTTCCGCCCGATCGTGAAATCGAATTTGAAATTAATTTGATCCCCGGATCCGCTCCTATCTCGAAGGCACCTTATCGCATGGCGCCGTTAGAGCTAAAGGAACTCAAGGACCAAATTCAAGATCTTATCGACAAGAAGTTCATCCGCCCTAGTTTTTTTCCCCATGGGGTGCTCCGGTACTCTTCGTGAAAAAGAAAGATGGAACCCTCCGGATGTGTATCGACTACCGAGAACTCAACAAGGTCACCGTCAAAAACAAGTATCCATTGCCACGAATTGACGACCTTTTCGATCAACTTCAAGGCTCCACGGTCTATTCCAAAATCGACCTTCGTTCCGGATATCATCAATTAAAGATCAAGAAGGAAGATATTCCGAAAACCGCGTTTCGGACTCGCTACGGCCATTACGAATTTGTAGTGATGTCGTTTGGTCTAACCAACGCCCCCGCCGCTTTCATGGATCTCATGAATCGAATCTTCCGCAGATATCTCGATCAATTTGTGATCGTATTCATCGACGATATCTTGGTGTATTCAAGAAATGATGAAGAACATCGGAATCATTTGGAAATGGTGCTCCAAACCCTCCGAGAGAACCAACTCTATGCGAAGTTTTCCAAATGCGAGTTTTGGTTAAGACAAGTCCACTTTCTTGGTCACGTAATTTCCAAGGAAGGCATGGCCGTTGATCCAAGCAAAATTGAAGCCGTGTGTAATTGGTCAATCCCTCGTAATGTCGGAGAAATCCGAAGTTTCCTCGGTCTCGCAGGCTACTACCGACGGTTCGTTCCAAACTTTTCCAAGATAGCCGCTCCACTCTCTCGTTTGACCCGAAAGGAAGTCAAGTATCAATGGACTCCCGAATGCGAGTCTAGTTTCCAAGAACTCAAGAAGCGATTAACCTCGGCACCAATCCTCGCTCTACCGGATAAGACCGGAAACTATGTGGTCTATAGTGACGCCTCCAAGCACGGGCTCGGAGCCGTCCTAATGCAAAACGGGAATGTAATTGCCTATGCCTCTAGACAATTAAAAGACTACGAGAAGAATTACCCGACGCACGACTTGGAACTCGCGGCAGTCGTGTTCGCTCTCAAAATTTGGAGACATTACCTTTACGGCGAAAAATGTTCGATCTTCACCGACCACAAAAGTCTCAAGTACTTCTTTACTCAAAAAGAGCTCAATATGAGGCAAAGGAGATGGCTTGAATTAGTCAAGGACTATGATTGCGAAATCCTTTACCATCCCGGTAAAGCCAACGTTGTCGCCGACGCTCTTAGCCGAAAATCCATGTCCGCCTTGATCATTAAACCGCCCAAGATCGCCAACAAAAATACGCAAATAAAAGAAGACGAGAATTGGAATTCCAAGTCGGTGATCACGTATTCTTGAAAGTTGCTCCACTCAAAGGAATCATGCGATTCGGAAAACGAGGAAAGTTAAGCCCTCGATTCATTGAACCCTTCGAAATTCTCGACCGAATTGGTGGCCAAGCCTATTGCCTCGCCCTACCGCCTCAACTATCCAAGATCCACAATGTCTTTCACGTCTCCATGCTCCGAAAATATATTCCCAACCCTAACCACATCCTTGAAACCGAACCCCTTGATTTATCCCCGAACCTATCCTTCACCGAAGAACCCTCCCAAATATTAGACCGAAAAGTTAGGAAACTCCGAAACAAAGAAATTCGCCAAGCCAAAATCCTTTGGAAAAACCATTCTCCGGATGAGTCAACGTGGGAACTTGAGGATGAGATTGTGAGTTGTTATCCGGAACTAATTGAAAAAGGTACAAATTTTGGGGACAAAATTTTTTTAAGGGGGGAAGATTGTAACACCCCGCATTTTCGGTAAAATAATTTTTACCACCTTTATGTGCATATTTGTGAAATTAGAATTTATAATAATTCTTGCATGATTAGTATTTACGTGAATTAGATAATTATGTGAATTATGTGCTTAGGAAATATTTCGAAATAGTATGTCGAAATAAATTATTTTTCATAAACTAGGATTTTATTCTTGCATGTAATTTAAATAAGCATTTCATCATATTTATGCATGCACAAAATTTTAGAAAATAAATTTTTATCATGCATTTTAGGATTTTTAATTAATGTCGAAAATTAGAAAATCCTCCCCACATTTTCTTGAATTTTCGGACATCACACACACACACACATGAGTTTTAAATTGCATATTAATTAGTATTAAACATGCATTAGTGTGGTTGTACTTTGAGCATAGAAAGAAATACCCAAGCCTAGTTCCCTACTTTATAGACTAGGCATGCTTTTCACTCCACTTTAAGTAAGACCAAAGGTCTTTCTTCTTCTCCCTCCTTCCTCTTCATTTCGGCAGCCACACCACTACCACCATAGCCACCATTTTCTCAAGCTTGAACCACCCAAGAACCACCACCACTCCCATTTTCGAAAATTGCAAAATCACCCCCAACCCACCTAAAGATTTAATTGCCAAGAAGCCCCTCCTCAATACTTACCCATTAAGGTTGCAAGCCTCTCCATTCTATAAATAGAACCCATTACCAAGTGTTTTCTCATCTCCCCACTACAATCCTAAGAAATCTCTCTTCTCTTCTTTCTTCTTCCATTTTCGAAATTAGTAGTAGAAGAAGCTCAAAATATTTTCTTCAAGAGATTCTTGAATTTGAATGTAAGAGCTTCATCTCCTCTCTTATTCGAAAATTTCCTCTCTTCCTTCTTCATATTGTTTTGTAATCTAATTCTTTATCTCTTCTTGTATTAGAGAGAAAAGAGCTAACAAATCCTTCCCCTAAAGAGTATATGTGAGAATTCTTGAATTCTTGCTCAAACCTACAACACCACTAGTATTTTCGGTTTTTATGTGATTTATTTGTTGATTCTTGCATATTATTTGATTATATGGTTTAGATGATGATTGCATGTTAGTGTTTTGAAAAGATAACCTTGTTCTTGAAATTCTATGATTTTTCAAAAATTTGGGGAAAAATGTTTTAAATGGCTTATTTGGTTTAATTAGTGCCTTGCATGTGTTGATCTAGTGTTTGATTGTTGAATTTTGGAAAGAAAATGAATTTTTGGCCTAGCCATGAAACTTTCGAAAATTTGGGGAAAAATGTTTTAAATGGCTTATTTGGCTTAATTAGTGCCTTGCATGTGTTGACTAGTGTTTGATTGTTGATTTTTAAAAGAAAATGAATTTTTGACTTAACTAAGGAACTTTCGAATTTTTGAGGTAAAATGCTTGAAATTGCTTATGTGGTTTATTTTGTGTTTTGCATGTGTTGATCTTGTGTTGATTGTTGTTTTAAGGCCTTGCATGTTAAGATTGGTGATTGATTGTTGATCTAAGGTCTTGCATGTTAAGATCTAGTGATTAATGGTTGATCTAAAGTCTTGCATGTTAAGATCTAGTGTTTTCTATGAAAAATGGTTTAAGAACTAAGAGTTTGTGCTAAATTGATTTAAAATACTCTTGCATGTGAAGATCTAGTGTATTTGCTTGAATAAATGTAAAGATGGAAGTCTTGAATTTTATTCTTGTAAAATGCTAGATCTAGTGAACTTTGATGTTAGAATGTTTTTGCATGTTAAGATTTCGGTTATTTCTATGTTTTTATGACTAAATGATTTTGTGAAACTTTATGTGTATTTTCTATGTGCTCCTATGTGCTCTTGCTTGCTTATGTGAATCATTGGGTGTGAAGATGAGAGAAAGGTAAGTAGAAAGGGTGCATGGGTGGGTGCATTAAGTGTCATGAATTTTTAAAAAAAGATAAAACTATGTTGGAATGTCTTTCGAGGTTACGGTAAATTTCTCGGGTACGGCGAGCTGGTACCGTAGGGCCTAGGGGTGGTTTGATCCCACGTAGTTAGTCATGGTTCGAATTATATGGGGTTATTTACCGGTAACTTAGATTGACTCTTCCGAGGGATTCCCGACAATTTTTCATGTCATGCATGTTGCATTATGGTGTTGATGATATAAGGGGAAAATCTCACTCTATGGTCTTGGGACCGTAGGGTTATAAAGGTGGGAAATTCCTTCTATAATCTTCAATACGTGTCATGGCATAGGGTTATAAAGGTGGGAATTATCTCACTCTATGCGTGGTGGCAATTATGTGAATGAAGAACGCCGACGAAAAAGGGAAGTATATGATTGTTTTACTTCATGTTGTATGTTCATGTATAAGATATATGTATGTATATATATATAGATATATGTATGCTCTATGTGCTATGTGTATTCGATATTACTTCAAGATTCTCATTGAGTCCTCAAAGACTCATATAGGTGTTGTATGTTTGTAGGTATACCCGATTTAGAGCCCGAGGAGTGAAGTTGGGAATCGAGCTCGAGAATTGGAAGGAGATCGTATGGAGGGGTTGTGGATAGTGTTGTCTCTCAATTTAGTTATGTGGTTTTATTTGTATAATATGCTTGTAAAAACTTTTGATACGGTTTTAGGTATTTTCTACCGTTCGCTTCCTCCGATCGGTGGGAATTATTAAACAACGACGTGTGTAATAGTAATTAGGATTACCCTATTTTGGATAATTAATCGGTAATCCGTAGTCTTTTGTAAGCGAAAGCAAATTTTCACTATTTAAATGCATGCATGCTTTCGGCTAGTGATTTCTTCATGTTTTGTCTCCATGTTCTAAAATTATTTTCATATAGGTTCTCTTCTTAGAAAATCATGAAATTTTAGGAGTCTCTGCATCTCTCTGTTCTGATTGATAGGTCTTGTGCATGATTTGAGTAAGTATTTATTTGGTTATGATTTATTTCTCACTACTGCATTGAAACAGGGTTATTCGGGTGTTTTCTGGTATAACTGGAGTTATACTCACTCAAATGCCTTGTTTCCACTAGGAAAATGTTTTAAACTTATTTTTCTGCCTTGGGGTAACATTTGGTAGTTTTTGGGTCAGTGAGGAATTTATTGTGAATTTTCAAAACTCCCTCCCCTGTTCTGGATTTTAAACCGAGTGACTGTGCCATTTTATTTATTTCTCCTAAATGGCCATGCATCTTTCAAAACTGTTTTAACTGAGTGATCTAGACCCGGTTTAGATGTTATGGTATTTATTTGGGGTCATTTGCATGAGTAGTTTAAGAGGAATTAATTTTTAAAGCTTCTGCATTGAATCTGTCCGCATTTGCATTAAGTCCATCATGCCTAGTTACTTTCTAGTCTTGCATTTAGCATGCATTGGTGTTAATTTGATCGATTAGGGTTTAGCAAGCTGTGCCCTCTCTCCCTCTGATTTAAAAAGAAAAAAAATTCACGTAAATTTATATCCACAAAAATCATGTTTTCAAAAGTCTTCCGCTGAGATTACATATAATAAGGGTAATCGAGAGAGGGGTGTCACATTATTATTATTATTATTATTATTATTATTATTATTATTATTATTATTATTATTATTATTATTATTATTATTATTATTATTATTATTATTATTATTATTATTATTATTATTAT
This sequence comes from Erythranthe guttata, assembly GCF_056151865.1. Lineage (NCBI taxonomy): Eukaryota > Viridiplantae > Streptophyta > Magnoliopsida > Lamiales > Phrymaceae > Erythranthe > Erythranthe guttata. The sequence goes on from NC_142541.1 coordinate 9,782,227, forward strand.
TATTATTATTATTATTATTATTATTATTATTATTATTATTATTATTATTATTATTATTATTATTATTATTATTATTATTATTATTATTATTATTATTATTATTATTATTATTATTATTATTATTATTATTATTATTATTATTATTATTATTATTATTATTATTATTATTATTATTATTATTATTATTATTATTATTATTATTATTATTATTATTATTATTATTATTATTATTATTATTATTATTATTATTATTATTATTATTATTATTATTATTATTATTATTATTATTATTATTATTATTATTATTATTATTATTATTATTATTATTATTATTATTATTATTATTATTATTATTATTATTATTATTATTATTATTATTATTATTATTATTATTATTATTATTATTATTATTATTATTATTATTATTATTATTATTATTATTATTATTATTATTATTATTATTATTATTATTATTATTATTATTATTATTATTATTATTATTATTATTATTATTATTATTATTATTATTATTATTATTATTATTATTATTATTATTATTATTATTATGATTATGATTATGATGATTATGATTATTATTATTATTATTATTATTATTATTATTATGATTATTATTATTATTATGATTATTATTATGATGATTATGATTATGATGATTATTATTATTATTATTATTATTATTATTATTATTATTATTATTATTATTATTATTATTATTATTATTATTATTATTATTATTATTATTATTATTATTATTATTATTATTATTATTATTATTATTATTATTATTATTATTATTATTATTATTATTATTATTATTATTATTATTATTATTATTATTATTATTATTATTATTATTATTATTATTATTATTATTATTATTATTATTATTATTATTATTATTATTATTATTATTATTATTATTATTATTATTATTATTATTATTATTATTATTATTATTATTATTATTATTATTATTATTATTATTATTATTATTATTATTATTATTATTATTATTATTATTATTATTATTATTATTATTATTATTATTATTATTATTATTATTATTATTATTATTATTATTATTATTATTATTATTATTATTATTATTATTATTATTATTATTATTATTATTATTATTATTATTATTATTATTATTATTATTATTATTATTATTATTATTATTATTATTATTATTATTATTATTATTATTATTATTATTATTATTATTATTATTATTATTATTATTATTATTATTATTATTATTATTATTATTATTATTATTATTATTATTATTATTATTATTATTATTATTATTATTATTATTATTATTATTATTATTATTATTATTATTATTATTATTATTATTATTGAATTATCACAATTTATATGGGTCGTGGGGTACATGGGTTAGTCTTTTTTCTTCCACTAAGTCCACTCCTTATTGTGCCATGTGTCACGTTTTTTTTAAACTGCCACATAACTTTTATTCCCCTTAATCACACCCTCTCCAAGAAAATCGCACACCACTTCCTCACCTTCTCCACTTCTATTTTTCTGCAAAAATTTGGGCTTATAAATTTCTTGCTTCTCTCTCCGAAAATTAACCTTCAAAAATCAAAAGCACAAGAAGCAATTCAATTTTTTACCTTCTCTCTACTGTACCATGGCATCTCCCCCTAGAAATCCACTTCCGGCCGTTGATGATGTGCACAACGATGCTGCAACACCTAAACCAGCAGACCCTAATTTAGCCATCATCGTTCATCCTGTCAACCTCGAAGCCATGCCGATCAGCTTCATTGAGCCCGGCGACGAGTTGAATCTGATTGACCCAGACGTTTTCCAGAACCTGGGTCCCTCTTCCACTGTAGGAAGATTCCCTACTCGCCGGTCTAAGTGCATGAACTCCTTCCCAGATCTGAATACTACTGGGTCACAATGCCGGAGGGGAGCAAACTCTCCCAGCAGAGGCGGTACAGGTGGAAGAAGAGGCGGCAGAGGCGGTCGTACTCCAGTTAGACAAAACCCACCAAGAGGTCTCAATTTGGTTGATGAACAAACAGATGATGAAGAAGGAGATCCTACCTTTGCAGAACCAGAAGCCCAAGCTCTCTCCTCAAGCTCCACTGAGTCATCTTCTAAAGACTCGACTCCACCAGCATCAACTCAGGAGGAGACACTTCAGACTAACATGGCAGCAGCCTCTTCTCAAAATCCTGCTTCCGAAGATGTTGCTGCACATGTTCCCGAAAATGCTGATGCACCTACTGTCTCTGACAATGCCCCTCAGAGTGTTGCTGAGGATGCTGCTCCTTATCAAGATGAAGAAATGCCAGATTTTTCTGGGATGTCCTCTGCTGAGCATGTAGATATCCCCACTGTTGATGCCCAGGACTTTGCCACCACAGAAGAAACCTCACTTCCTACACCCTCAGCTCCAAATGAAGATCCTCTGGAAACTCTGGCAGAGGCAGCTGTTCAAGTTGATGCACCATCTTCCCAGACTGAAGAGGAAGAGAAAAGTGATGACAGTTGGGAAGTGCCCCTTGCCTTTTTCCTCAACAATCTGCCACCCTCAGAGTCAGACAGTGGCTCTTCTGAGGAATCATCCCAGATGGAAGAAGATGCTGCTCCACCTGTTGCATCACCGGAGCCAGCATACATCCCATATGAGCTTGAAGACTCAGAAGCAGAGGAACCCTCAGAGGATGAGGAGCAAAATTTGGATGGGAATGATCTGTCAACCTTTTTGGAGGTAAACAATGCTTTCAGTCATACTTTTTATTTTGAATCTGGTTCACACATAGGTCCTCAAATCATGAATTGCTAATTCATTGAGGAAAAGAAAATTTCCAAGGATGAGTTTGATAGGCAGAGGATCACTGCTTTTCTTTATCAAAGAAACATCCTTAGTCTAGTTGAGATTACCTGTCCTTATGATCCCTCTGTTGTGAAGGAATTTTATGCCAATTTACAAACCTCTTTTTTAAAGAAAAATTCTCCAAACTTTGGAAAAGTTTTTGTGCGTAACTCCATTTTTTATTTTTCTCCCAAAATTATCAACTCTCACTTAAACACTCCTACTGTGATTGATGAGGATAATTATGGTGATTTTACTGAGGTTTGTAAAACTTTTTCTGGAAATCGTCTCAAATCTTGGCCTGCTCACCCCAAAAAGTTCAAAGTTTCTCAACTTACTGCATTTTACTCTGTCCTTTTTAGACTCACAGTGATGAATTGTTCCATCCAAAAATGTCTCTGTGATTACTAAACCTCATGCAGTACTCATGTACAAATTGGAGGTGGGTTTACCTGTTGATTTTGGCAAATTTTTCTTCAACAGCATAGTTAATCATGCCCAGAAATTTTCTTCCTCCACTCATCTTCCCTATCCTTCACTCATCTACTGCATTCTGCTTTCTCAAAATTTGGGCCAAGATGAATCAGAATATCTTCACACTCCACTTGGCATGATAACTGTCTCTGCCAATTTTCTCAAAGCCCCTCATGTCCAAGATCTTCCCTGGAATGGAGATAATTGTCTCCCAACTGAATCAGGTCAAAATAATCTTGGTACTGAAGGTGTTGCTCCTCTTGTTGACAACACTCCTGACAACCTTGCTACTAATATCTTTGTTCCTCGAGATCTTTTGTTAAGACAGCTTATTCACTCCCTAGCTCAGATCACCTATCATCAGTCCATGGTGGAGATGCTCCAGAGAGCTCTTTCTGATCAAAAAGGGGGAGAACAAGCTAGTCATGAAGTTGAAGCAGGGACTTCTCATCCTTTGGATGCCAGAGGCAGAGCGCATGGAGTTAATGAAGAAGAAGAAGAATAAGAAGAAAAGAATGAGGGTGAAGAAGGAGAAGCAGAGGAAAGCAGTGGGTCCAGTGCTAGTGATGTAGGAGCAGCAGCTGATACTGAGGAGACTTTGGATATTCTGCTTTATAGTTATTTTTATGAACAATATTTGTTTTTGTTCAGTTTGTTATTTTCCCTCTGAACTTTTATGTTAGGATTGCACTTTTGTTGGTTTATGTTTTTTGAATTGTGTTGGATTATTTTTGCTGAATTTGCTTTTGAATTGATTTTCAATATTTTGTTATTTGCTATATTGTTATCAAATTCAGGGGGAGTTCAAGCAATGACTCAGGGGGAGTTAAGCTAAAATTTAGTTTTGATCAGAAAGTTAAAAAGGGGGAGTTTGAAACACGTGGAATTCCACAATTTGTTTTTAACTCTCTTATTTTTAAACTAAATTTTAGTTATAGAATAAGTAGTGCTTAGTGGGCTAAGTATAATGCTTAGTGGGCTAAGTATAATACTTAGTGGGTTAAATTGAGGATATTATCTTAACTACTAAACTAACCCACTAACCCATGTTCTTGAGTGTTCTTGTAGTCGGTTGTCTTGCAGATCATGGGCTGAGGAGTGGAAGCTTGGAATGTCTATAAATACCGATTTCAAGACTCAAGGAAGATTAATGGATTCTAAGAAACAAAAACCGAGAGCTGAAAAGAATACATGAAAGTTTTAGTGTGTTTTTAGAATCTGTTACTCCTCATGAGTACATTCTTTGTAGTCTAGATTTTTTAGTATATAGTTTTTATGTTTCTAGATTTGGTTATAAGAATATCAAGATAGTGATTCATTCATAAGGAAGAAGTTCTTGAACTTCTTCTCTTTGTATTCTTGTAATACTGTTTTAATATAAGTTTTACGTCCTTTAGAGGGTAAGTTCACAAGTTTTACTTGTGAACATTTTTAAATCTGAGTATTGTTTTTATATTTCCGCTGCATGTTTATACAAGTTTCATAACACTTAATATAACACATCTGTATTAAACGAATTGGGTTTCAAGAAATTGGAGGTAATTTTGATATATATAAAAGAGTTTTCCTTATTTGCAAATAAGTTTGAATGAACTAGAAATATTTAAAAGACAAAAAAGTTGGATGTCCTTATCATGGACCTCTTTGCCATTAATCCATTAAAATATTTCTCTGGATTATAGTTGCACGCAAAAAAAATAGTTTAAAATAATATGGAATATGGAAATTTTAATGGGATGATATTAATGCAATAGATTCTGGAAATTTTAACAAAGTTATGTTAGTACATATGTTTTTATAGGGGCTTTAAGATATAGGTCCTTAGTGACAAAACTTATTAGAACTAAATGACAAGTCTAACTAAACATTTGCTTCACATCCTTCATTGAATTCATTCCAAAAATGCCCTTCCCCTACAAAATTCGAAATTTACCTTAGGTAAATTCAAACTGCATTTATCATTTCTTTTACTCTACATTTAATATATTTTCATTTTTCCGTCTAACGTTTTTAAATTTTATTTTTACAGTATATCGGTTGTTCCTTTTTTTCTCTTTCGTCATTTTAGCATTTTATACACTATTATAAAAAAAAATTCTTTGTTTTACGTAACATTGAAAATTAAATGTGTATATATATATATATATATATATATATATATATATATATATATATATATATATATATATATATATATATATATATATATATATATATATATATATATATATATATATATATATATATTTTCATTTTTTTATTCAATTTAATTATTTTTCAAAAAAAAAAAAATTATCTTCTATCAATACATGTAGTTATCTACAGTCACAGTAGTCATTATCATGCTTGTAGGCATCTAAACTTGAGTTTGACTTCATTGGGACATTGTGCTATTCATATATGGATGTTCATATACAGTACATCAACTTGTAGTATACTACGGTGTACTATGGTATACTGCACAATACTATGGTATACTACGGTGTACTATTCCAAACCCTAGCCGCCAAAACCCTAGCTGTCAAACCCTAGCAGCCAACAATTGCAGCCGCCGCACCCGTAGTCACTTACCTTCTTTTGAAAACCCTAGATCTGAATTTTGAACCCTAACGTGTGTCGCCACGCAATCGTTGCCCTAAGAACGTTCTCAATAACCTGTAACAAATCGAATAAAAATAACAAATCAGATCCAAACCAAGCCAAAACACTTTAAAAAAATCAATAAAAACATATGCAATTAGTCGAAATATACTTTTAATCACAGATCTATACAAAAAATTGAAGAAAATTAGCAAATCTTTATAAAAAAAAGAGATAAGAAAAACCTGCTCCCTCTGCCATACAACACCCCACCGTTGCCGCCTCCACCACCACTTCCTCCGTCACTCCCCTTCTGCTCTCTCGGTCGCCGACCTTTGTGCTTGATGGAGAAGCAAGATAGAGATGTAAGAGGAAAAGAGATAGAGAGAGAGAGAGATTGGCATACAGAAGACGAATGATATGGGGAAAGAGAGAAGGCGGAAGTAGAGAAATAAATCTGAGATGAGAAACGTGATATATGTAAGTTATAAGACTTAAGGTATAAGGGCAAGATTGGGATTAAAAAAATAGGGATGTGAGTAATATATTATTTCAAACTAGGAATTTAATTAAAAGATTGAATTTTGGCTGGTCATTTAGTTCAAATTATGTTTGATTTGAGGGAGTCATAGCATATTAACCATTTTTTATATTTCCATATTAAAACATAAATTACGGATGAGAGCAATATGAATTGAGTTTTAATTAGTCTGGTCATTAGTGTAGGTAAACTAATGTGTTGATATTAATGGAATAAGTAATACCACATTTGCGATGACTAGGATGCCAATGTCGATGCGAAATGTCGAATTCTTATACTATGAGGGTTTCAATTTGTATATTATATAGATAGATTTAATAGTGAAATGTTTTGAATTATTATCAAATATGGCATTGTGCATTTAACTTGTTACCAAATAACCATAATTTACATTTCATGTTGTCCGGATTTATAAATGAATTATGGAATAACTATTGCCACGTAGGATATGAATAGGATACCACGTAGATGTCATTTGTCAAATATACGTGGTGCCAAATGTTGGATTTAAAAAAACTAGTAATACATCCATGCATTGCACGATGAATATGGTGAAGAATTGTGTTATATTATGGCACATAATCAATAGAGTGGGAAAAAAATATTTCTTAAATTTTTTTGGAAAACTCATGGAGTTTTATTGGGCAAAAAAGGAAAACGTATCGAGCTAATTTTGTTAATGATCATTAAAATAATAGTTATATAAAGTAAAACAAATTGTATTATCTCCAACTGAAAATACAAATTATTGTCCTAACCAAATAATACAACAACTTTTTTCAATGCACTTTCATCACCAGTGCAAATAATAACACAATAATAACAAATTAAAAACAAATGCTTAGTTCAAATTAACCATTACTTGTAAGTAACCTGTAAACAAAATTAGATTCTTATTTGATGTAACTACAAACAACCTAAAGGTAATGTTGAATTACGAAAAAATGATCCTTGTTTTGACAATTACAACCATCCATTTGAGGTTCTCTCTTCACTTAGTACCCTTTTTTTTTTTCTCAAAATGATAATTGCAACCTCCTTATTTTACGCATAATCATTTAGAATATTGTTTTTAAGAAAAATAAAACATAACGGGATCTCATAATGCGTACCAATAACTTAATTATAAGTTCATTATCCAAATATTTAAAAATTTAAGTTTAAAAATAAGACATAACTATAGACCAACTCTTAAAATGGCTTATCATATGTTTACAATAAGGCAAAACCAGAAGATGGATTATTTCCTCTTCATTTGCTTCATTTGCACGTTTTTTTTGTTCCCTAATAACTTAAGTCCGGAACTCGTAAGCCTAAATGACTTTTGTTAGCTGTTTGCTTCAAATTCTATATCAAATACTATGATAGTGAGTAATGAAAAAAATACACATACATATATAAGCATGGTAGATATAGTTAAATCATTAAATAAAACATCAATATAACACTTATATAGCCACATAATTCGAAATATGTGAGTAACATGTTGTTACCCAAATTTCGTATATTACCACATCTATATGTCACTGTAACACTTAAATTTCCACATAATCCGAAATTCATAAGTAAACCAACTTAATAATCCTTACCACGGATATGAATGTGGCCGACGGAATAGAATCACCTAACTGCAGGAAAACACTTAAAAAGACTACCACTAACTCTAAAATGTGGTAAAAAAAATTCTAAAATACAGTAAAAAAAAAATTATGAATCTAAAATCCAGAATTACTAATTGCTTAAAGAAATGAGAAAAAAATCTAATGAGATGCATTTATAAAATATGTCCTTACGAAATACAAACACAAACATAAACACAGTACATCACACACATATACATTGCATTGCACGGAACACATTAGCGCGCACACTTTCATATCTTATATGAAGAAAGAATTGAAAATAAGAACCCTATTATTTTTCCCTACTGCTTTTAAAAAACACGTGGAAGTTAAAAAGTTCATACCCGAAAAAACTTGCTTTTGCCTACTGCTTTTGTATGTTCATTTGTCAGACAATTGAAATGTATACAATCTGCAGTTATACCAAATAATGAAGCTAAGCTGTTAAAAAAGATAAAAGACGTTGATAAATTAAAAGGACCTCGAAAGAAAGCAATAAAAAACATCGGAAAAAGTATTGGACGTCACTATAGCAAAATCGTCACTCAAAGTTTTCATTGAAATGTAAATTCAAAATATTATGTCTAGATTCAACATAGCTTAACTAAATTTCAAACATAGCATTTAATTGAAATTACATGTCAAAATACTAATTTAATTTCTCGCTTCAACATAATACTATTGCTTTTTAAACCTAAACTATAGCAAATAAAATCATAACTCATTAATCTAAAAAAATTAAAACAAAAACCTTAGATAAACTCAATTTATTTGATTACAAATTGCAACTATCCCTCGTGTCTATGAGGAACACTTTTTCTGCAGCAAAACTATATATTGAAAATTATTGCACTAAAAAAGGGTTGGTAATGCTGCAATATTTGAATCGATTATATTCTTAAAAATTAGAGAAAATAGCATAGAAATATAAGGGGATCATCGTGTAGTGTAATTATTTGGAGATACGGAAAAACTGAATATAAAACTTAGATACCAAGAATACAAAAGTTGTTCCTAAACTGCACCAGTAAAAATGTATTCTTATTTATATATAAGAGTATATATATATATATATATATATATATATATATATATATATATATATATATATATATATATATATATATACATATAGGTATTTATATAACCAGACAAACACGTATTTGCAGCTATTCAATCAGATAGAATGAGACAATAATTCGAAAGCTATTATCTTATTTATAATTTTAAGTTTCCGAAAAATGTAATATTTTGATTTTTTTTAGTATTATTTTTCTATTAGTTGTTAGTTAATATGAATATCAATTAATATTTATATACTTGGTTGGTTAATATATTTATACACTATTTTTTGATACCTATAACGATTCCTTATACTATGTAATTAATTAGTCTGTTTTAAATATTACGTGTGTGTGCATGTGTGTGTGTGTGTGTGTGTGTGTGTGTGCATGTGTGTGGCTTACAATTTATATACCTACTGGGCCACGAGCCATATATTGAAGACCACTATCATCGAGGTCCAATCACCTTCAAATCAGGTTTGGACCAACAATCTCAACTAAGGTATAAATAACGATATAATTCATTTATCAAAGGTAGACCCTATTTATCGAATCAATTCTACAATTCATATTCTCTCAATTACTTCTACAATCCGCACGTCTGACTTGAGCGTCGGAGGGGTTTCCGCCGGATCAACCCCCGGCCTAGTTCACGTGTTCTCCGTTCGCAGGTATCTCAAGACCATCTAGCACGTGAGCAGTGATCCACTTTGCTCTCCAAGCTCCCTCTGTCTCGACTACTTAAGGTGATCAATTTCTAGCATCATCATAATAGCGTCGTCTGTGGAAAGGCATACAAGATCACATAGCGCGCATGATATCACTGAGTCTTCTACTCGGAGAGAACGTGCCAATGCAAACAACCTCCCACTTTGCAGAGGCACTAACTTGCCACTTCCTCCTCGTAATCATGATCCCCTCATGAGGTCCAGATAAATCCCTCTGCAGCTCCACTCAAAAAATAAGACATCCCCCAAGGATTGGAAATCCCGTTACAAAAGAAAACAAAAAAGGGGCACGCGCGTGCTGTGCACGCGCGAGTGGCACCGCACGCCTCGGTCCGCGCGAATGACGAAGGAAAAAAAAAAAAAGGGAAGCCTGCCAGCGCGTGCCCTGCCCGTGCGCGTCTTGGCAAACGTGCACCTCGGCTGCCGCGCGAAATTAAAACAAAAAAAAAATTGAACAAGCAGTGCACAACCTGCGCGCGTGGAAGCCACGCGCATGCGCATGACGTGCGCGTGGCAGCCACACGCCTGCCAAAGCTGCACACATGTCACATCTCTGCAGCCCCATTTCTCTCTCCTCGTCTTGGGCTCCGTGTGCGGCTCCTGTCCATAGCAATTCGCGCGGCTTCAAGCCGCGCGGCTCTTCTCACATGGAAATTCGTGCGGCTTCAAGCTGCGCGGCTCTAATTCTCGTGGCTCCTCTCACATGGAAATTCGCGCGCCTTCAAGCCGCAGCTCTAATTCTCGCTGCTCCTCTCACATGGAAATTCTTGCGGCTTTAATTCTTGCGGCTCCGCTGACATGGCAATTCGCGCGGCTTCTATGGTTGTCCAAGCACGCGCGAATTTCAACGTGCTCCACCAAATTGCGCCCGGATTTTTACTCACTTCACAAAATCGTGCGTAAATTTCAACGCGCTCCACCAAATTGCACCGGACTTTTACGCGCTTCACCGAATCGTGCGCGAATTTCAACTCGCTTCACCAAATCGCGCGAATTTCAACGCGCTCCACCAAATCGTGCGTGCTCTTTCCAACGCGCCTCACCAAATCGAGCGCGCTCTCCCATAGATAAATAAATATTCTTATTTCTCCACACCACGCTAACAATTAATAGAACACTACAACACCGATCTACTCTCGACACGATTCGGTACCCTTTTCGACTTGTCTCCCACATCGAATCGAAAGTGGGGGGCTTGCGAGACAACTCCCACGAGGAGACAATTCGCTTGGAACTACGAACCCGCAGCGAGACAACTCCCATGAGAAGACAACTCGCTCGGTCCTACGAACCCGTTGTGAGGCAACTCCCACGAGGAGCCAACTCCCTCGGTACTACGAACCCGCAACGAGACAACTCCCACGAGGAGACAACTCTCTCGGTCCTACAACTCGTTTTGAGACAACTCCCACGAGGAGCCAACTTCCTCGGTACTACGAACTCGCAGCGAGACAACTCCTACGAGGAGCCAACTCGCTCGGTCCTACAACCCGTTGCCGGGCAACTCCCACAAGGAGCCAACTCCCTCGGTACTACAACCCGCAGCGAGACAACTCCCACGAGGAGCCAACTCGCTCGGCACTACAAATCCGTTGCAAGGCAACTCCCATGAGGAGCCAACCCGCTCGGTAATAAGACTTGCTGCGAGACAACTCCCACGATGAGCCACATCGCTCGGTAATTAGACTCGCTGCGAGACAACTCCAACGAGGAGATAATTCGCTCAGAGCGACCTCAATCCGCACGCTCATCAGTCTCGCGTCATCCAACGCTCCTACAACTTCACTGCGAGACAACTGTCTTGAAAAGACAACTCGCTCGCAATTCACTACACAATCGCAAGCTCAAGTTAGCACGATTACAACCTTAGAAACAATTAGAGATATTTTGGGAATCTATATAGCCTGGCCAACTTGTTTACTCAAATTTCTCTACTTGTTTTCGACGGGTCCTTCATTAAAACGTGGCCACGGTCCAAACATACTTACGACCCACGAGGTCTAACAACGGGCACGATCCCCATCAAAAAATCTTGAGAGCCTGATCCACTCATCAAGTACATCACGCACAAGGCTATATGTAAACACATACAAGCAACGCGTCAAACCATTGACAATGTCAATAAATAACAACTCCCACGAGGAGATAACTCGATCGGCGCTACCACATCGTCGCGGGACAACACTGACGACTCAGGTAACTTACATCGCGCTAGCCAACGCTCCTTCATGCCCCTTGATACGATCCTAGCAAGCTCAAAGATGAAGAATTGGAAGACGCGAAAGCGTACGAGTTTAAAGACATTATTCGAGCTCTTCTTGGAGAGTAAAGGGTTGAATAAGACCATTGAAGAGTTGATGGTTTGGAATTGGAAGAAAAGAAAGAGAAGAACTCGTTGGACAAGTCAAATTCCATGCATCCGAGATTCTCGCCTATTCTGGCACACTTTACCATTCGAGTTATAACTCTCGCATCTGAAGTCCATTTGAGCTGATTCAAAATGATTCGGAAAGCTAACTGAAAGATCTACAACTTTCATGTTTTGAGCGAAGAGATATTCGAAGTGGGACAGTGTCGAAATTGAGCTTTAATTGCATGCACGTGCACAGCCCAATGTCGCGAGTTAAGAAGGGTGACCGAGAAGCCGACTTGAAGATCAAGCTATCTAATTTATTTATGCACGTTTTTTATTTAGTATTTATTATGTTTTTTATTATTTTAGAGTTCTTTATGGTTAGGATTTGTTTATTTATTAGTTTTCTTATTATAGTTTAGGTAGGAGTCCTTTTCCTTATGAAAAAAGAGTCTTTTTAGCACTTATAAATAGGCTGCCAATTTGGCATATTAGAGGACGAATTTTGATGATTTAAATTGAGTTTATTTTCTTTGGTTCTTTAAGAACTGTTCGAACATATCGGTGGATTCCGTCTGTTCACCCCGACTTATCAATCGAACTTTCGCAATCGATTGTGGCGTCTTCGCATACACCCATTTGATTCCTTCTTTAGGACGGTCCGGGATTTTGATATCCGAAGTATTGATATCGGATCTCGTCACATTGTTGGCGAGGTTTGCATCATTTGGTACTCAGAGCCATCTTCCTAAGAAGGTTTCGCCTATCCTCTATCTTTATTTTTGAGTCAGTTTTTTTCTTCGTGTTTTCGTTTTGTTTTTTTTTTCGTTTTGTGTCTATTTTTTTTAGTCGTCTAGTCTTTCGTTTCGGTTATTTAGAGTCCATAAACAAAAAAAGTGAATCAAAAAAATTCGAAATTTAATTTTTTTTTGTTTGAAGTTTCTTTGAGTCTAAGTAAGGTTTCTCTAGAGTCCAAAAAAAAAACAAAAAAAAAAAAAAACTTTGATTATGTCTGAGAAATCCGGTTACAAAGGAGAAAGAGTTGAGGAGCGTAGGATGTCGGCAATGGAATCCATATTTAAAGCACTTGAGGGAATCCACGATCGATTGGACGAACTTGAAGCCCAAATATATGAACCACACAAAGATCAGCATGTTCGAGGGCCATACGTACGACGTGATGTTCATCAACCGGTTATACCTCACCGTGATAAAGAGGTTTATGTTGACAGATGTTTTGGTGTGATCCCTTGCACATCGAGGGAGAGTATGGGACGAGGGTCTGGATGGGATAGATCGAGTCGAGGATACTTTGATCGAGAAAGAGATGGCGCAAATCGAAACCTTAGCTCAATGAAATTGACTATACCATCTTTTCAAGGTAAGAGTGATCCCGAGGCGTACATTCAATGGGAAAGAAAAGTTGAAAACGTATTCGATTGCGATTACTATTCAGAAAAGAAGAAAGTGAAGCTCGTCGTCGAAGCGTTCGTTGACTATGCAATTAGTTGGTGGGACCAATTTGTCTTAACTAGGCGCCGTTGTGGCGAACCACCAATTGATGATTGGGAGTCCATAAAGACTGTTATGAGAAAGAGGTTCGTTCCTTCACAATATTATAGGGACTTACAATTTCAAAGGTTGAGGCAAGCTACTAAGATAGAAGAACGGAGTTCGCCAAGTTGGGAATCACAATGGAGATCTTCAATGAGCCAAAAGAGAGAACCCTTACAAAATCCAAAAGCTGAGGAAATTCCACGAGGCAAAGGAGACTACGAGGAATTGAAGAGAAAGGGTGATTATTTATCGCCCCTTGAAAAGGAAGATGCTCTTCAAGATTTTGAGAAAGAGAACACTCAAACAGATTTGAAAGTCATTGACGCGCTAGTTGGGGAAGAAGTAAGTGAGAATGTTGAGTTGCAGCCCGAGGAGGATGAAAAACGCAAAACTGCCCCACCACATGAAGAAGAAATTGAAGGTTCAGATTCGAGGGCGAATCCTTTTGAAGAGGTGGAGAATGATATGATCCATCCATGCATCAAAGCTAGTGCCGAGCTAATCGGATTGCAAGCTCTTTCAATGAAAGCCGATGAAGATGGTGTGTTCTGCGATGTGGTGCAGAGGTGTGTAAGTTCGCTACCAAACAGAGAGATCGATCTTGTTTACACTCCTTGTTATATTTGTCCGGATTCGAGGACGAATCCTTTTAAAGAGGGAGAGTATGATACGATCCTAGCAAGCTCAAAGATGAAGAATTGGAAGACGCGAAAGCGTACGAGTTTAAAGACATTATTCGAGCCCTCCTTGGAGAGTAAAGGGTTGAATATGACCATTGAAGAGTTGATGGTTTGGAATTGGAAGAAAAGAAAGAGAAGAACTCGTTGGACAAGTCAAATTCCATGCATCCGAGATTCTCGCCTATTCTGGCACACTTTACCATTCGAGTTATAACTCTCGCATATGAAGTCCATTTGAGCTGATTCAAAATGATTCGGAAAGCTAACTGAAAGATCTACAACTTTCATGTTTTGAGCGAAGAGATATTCGAAGTGGGACAGTGTCGAAATTGAGCTTTAATTGCATGCACGTGCACAGCCCAATGTCGCGAGTTAAGAAGGGTGACCGAGAAGCCGACTTGAAGATCAAGCTATCTAATTTATTTATGCACGTTTTTTATTTAGTATTTATTATGTTTTTTATTATTTTAGAGTTCTTTATGGTTAGGATTTGTTTATTTATTAGTTTTCTTATTATAGTTTAGGTAGGAGTCATTTTCCTTATGAAAAAAGAGTCTTTTTAGCACTTATAAATAGGCTGCCAATTTGGCATATTAGAGGACGAATTTTGATGATTTAAATTGAGTTTATTTTCTTTGGTTCTTTAAGAACTGTTCGAACATATCGGTGGATTCCGTCTGTTCACCCCGACTTATCAATCGAACTTTCGCAATCGATTGTGGCGTCTTCGCATACACCCATTTGATTCCTTCTTTAGGACGGTCCGGGATTTTGATATCCGAAGTATTGATATCGGATCTCGTCACATTGTTGGCGAGGTTTGCATCATTTGGTACTCAGAGCCATCTTCCTAAGAAGGTTTCGCCTATCCTCTATCTTTATTTTTGAGTCAGTTTTTTTCTTCGTGTTTTCGTTTTGTTTTTTTTTTCGTTTTGTGTCTATTTTTTTTAGTCGTCTAGTCTTTCGTTTCGGTTATTTAGAGTCCATAAACAAAAAAAGTGAATCAAAAAAATTCGAAATTTAATTTTTTTTTGTTTGAAGTTTCTTTGAGTCTAAGTAAGGTTTCTCTAGAGTCCAAAAAAAAAACAAAAAAAAAAAAAAACTTTGATTATGTCTGAGAAATCCGGTTACAAAGGAGAAAGAGTTGAGGAGCGTAGGATGTCGGCAATGGAATCCATATTTAAAGCACTTGAGGGAATCCACGATCGATTGGACGAACTTGAAGCCCAAATATATGAACCACACAAAGATCAGCATGTTCGAGGGCCATACGTACGACGTGATGTTCATCAACTGGTTATACCTCACCGTGATAAAGAGGTTTATGTTGACAGATGTTTTGGTGTGATCCCTTGCACATCGAGGGAGAGTATGGGACGAGGGTCTGGATGGGATAGATCGAGTCGAGGATACTTTGATCGAGAAAGAGATGGCGCAAATCGAAACCTTAGCTCAATGAAATTGACTATACCATCTTTTCAAGGTAAGAGTGATCCCGAGGCGTACATTCAATGGGAAAGAAAAGTTGAAAACGTATTCGATTGCGATTACTATTCAGAAAAGAAGAAAGTGAAGCTCGTCGTCGAAGCGTTCGTTGACTATGCAATTAGTTGGTGGGACCAATTTGTCTTAACTAGGCGCCGTTGTGGCGAACCACCAATTGATGATTGGGAGTCCATAAAGACTGTTATGAGAAAGAGGTTCGTTCCTTCACAATATTATAGGGACTTACAATTTCAAAGGTTGAGGCAAGCTACTAAGATAGAAGAACGGAGTTCGCCAAGTTGGGAATCACAATGGAGATCTTCAATGAGCCAAAAGAGAGAACCCTTACAAAATCCAAAAGCTGAGGAAATTCCACGAGGCAAAGGAGACTACGAGGAATTGAAGAGAAAGGGTGATTATTTATCGCCCCTTGAAAAGGAAGATGCTCTTCAAGATTTTGAGAAAGAGAACACTCAAACAGATTTGAAAGTCATTGACGCGCTAGTTGGGGAAGAAGTAAGTGAGAATGTTGAGTTGCAGCCCGAGGAGGATGAAAAACGCAAAACTGCCCCACCACATGAAGAAGAAATTGAAGGTTCGGATTCGAGGGCGAATCCTTTTGAAGAGGTGGAGAATGATATGATCCATCCATGCATCAAAGCTAGTGCCGAGCTAATCGGATTGCAAGCTCTTTCAATGAAAGCCGATGAAGATGGTGTGTTCTGCGATGTGGTGCAGAGGTGTGTAAGTTCGCTACCAAACAGAGAGATCGATCTTGTTTACACTCCTTGTTATATTTGTCCGGATTCGAGGACGAATCCTTTTAAAGAGGGAGAGTATGATACGATCCTAGCAAGCTCAAAGATGAAGAATTGGAAGACGCGAAAGCGTACGAGTTTAAAGACATTATTCGAGCCCTCCTTGGAGAGTAAAGGGTTGAATATGACCATTGAAGAGTTGATGGTTTGGAATTGGAAGAAAAGAAAGAGAAGAACTCGTTGGACAAGTCAAATTCCATGCATCCGAGATTCTCGCCTATTCTGGCACACTTTACCATTCGAGTTATAACTCTCGCATATGAAGTCCATTTGAGCTGATTCAAAATGATTCGGAAAGCTAACTGAAAGATCTACAACTTTCATGTTTTGAGCGAAGAGATATTCGAAGTGGGACAGTGTCGAAATTGAGCTTTAATTGCATGCACGTGCACAGCCCAATGTCGCGAGTTAAGAAGGGTGACCGAGAAGCCGACTTGAAGATCAAGCTATCTAATTTATTTATGCACGTTTTTTATTTAGTATTTATTATGTTTTTTATTATTTTAGAGTTCTTTATGGTTAGGATTTGTTTATTTATTAGTTTTCTTATTATAGTTTAGGTAGGAGTCATTTTCCTTATGAAAAAAGAGTCTTTTTAGCACTTATAAATAGGCTGCCAATTTGGCATATTAGAGGACGAATTTTGATGATTTAAATTGAGTTTATTTTCTTTGGTTCTTTAAGAACTGTTCGAACATATCGGTGGATTCCGTCTGTTCACCCCGACTTATCAATCGAACTTTCGCAATCGATTGTGGCGTCTTCGCATACACCCATTTGATTCCTTCTTTAGGACGGTCCGGGATTTTGATATCCGAAGTATTGATATCGGATCTCGTCACATTGTTGGCGAGGTTTGCATCATTTGGTACTCAGAGCCATCTTCCTAAGAAGGTTTCGCCTATCCTCTATCTTTATTTTTGAGTCAGTTTTTTTCTTCGTGTTTTCGTTTTGTTTTTTTTTTCGTTTTGTGTCTATTTTTTTTAGTCGTCTAGTCTTTCGTTTCGGTTATTTAGAGTCCATAAACAAAAAAAGTGAATCAAAAAAATTCGAAATTTAATTTTTTTTTGTTTGAAGTTTCTTTGAGTCTAAGTAAGGTTTCTCTAGAGTCCAAAAAAAAAACAAAAAAAAAAAAAAACTTTGATTATGTCTGAGAAATCTGGTTACAAAGGAGAAAGAGTTGAGGAGAGTAGGATGTCGGCAATGGAATCCATATTTAAAGCACTTGAGGGAATCCACGATCGATTGGACGAACTTGAAGCCCAAATATATGAACCACACAAAGATCAGCATGTTCGAGGGCCATACGTACGACGTGATGTTCATCAACCGGTTATACCTCACCGTGATAAAGAGGTTTATGTTGACAGATGTTTTGGTGTGATCCCTTGCACATCGAGGGAGAGTATGGGACGAGGGTCTGGATGGGATAGATCGAGTCGAGGATACTTTGATCGAGAAAGAGATGGCGCAAATCGAAACCTTAGCTCAATGAAATTGACTATACCATCTTTTCAAGGTAAGAGTGATCCCGAGGCGTACATTCAATGGGAAAGAAAAGTTGAACACGTATTCGATTGCGATTACAATTCAGAAAAGAAGAAAGTGAAGCTCGTCGTCGAAGCGTTCGTTGACTATGCAATTAGTTGGTGGGACCAATTTGTCTTAACTAGGCGCCGTTGTGGCGAACCACCAATTGATGATTGGGAGTCCATAAAGACTGTTATGAGAAAGAGGTTCGTTCCTTCACAATATTATAGGGACTTACAATTTCAAAGGTTGAGGCAAGCTACTAAGATAGAAGAACGGAGTTCGCCAAGTTGGGAATCACAATGGAGATCTTCAATGAGCCAAAAGAGAGAACCCTTACAAAATCCAAAAGCTGAGGAAATTCCACGAGGCAAAGGAGACTACGAGGAATTGAAGAGAAAGGGTGATTATTTATCGCCCCTTGAAAAGGAAGATGCTCTTCAAGATTTTGAGAAAGAGAACACTCAAACAGATTTGAAAGTCATTGACGCGCTAGTTGGGGAAGAAGTAAGTGAGAATGTTGAGTTGCAGCCCGAGGAGGATGAAAAACGCAAAACTGCCCCACCACATGAAGAAGAAATTGAAGGTTCGGATTCGAGGGCGAATCCTTTTGAAGAGGTGGAGAATGATATGATCCATCCATGCATCAAAGCTAGTGCCGAGCTAATCGGATTGCAAGCTCTTTCAATGAAAGCCGATGAAGATGGTGTGTTCTGCGATGTGGTGCAGAGGTGTGTAAGTTCGCTACCAAACAGAGAGATCGATCTTGTTTACACTCCTTGTTATATTTTTCCGGATTCGAGGACGAATCCTTTTAAAGAGGGAGAGTATGATACGATCCTAGCAAGCTCAAAGATGAAGAATTGGAAGACGCGAAAGCGTACGAGTTTAAAGACATTATTCGAGCCCTCCTTGGAGAGTAAAGGGTTGAATATGACCATTGAAGAGTTGATGGTTTGGAATTGGAAGAAAAGAAAGAGAAGAACTCGTTGGACAAGTCAAATTCCATGCATCCGAGATTCTCGCCTATTCTGGCACACTTTACCATTCGAGTTATAACTCTCGCATATGAAGTCCATTTGAGCTGATTCAAAATGATTCGGAAAGCTAACTGAAAGATCTACAACTTTCATGTTTTGAGCGAAGAGATATTCGAAGTGGGACAGTGTCGAAATTGAGCTTTAATTGCATGCACGTGCACAGCCCAATGTCGCGAGTTAAGAAGGGTGACCGAGAAGCCGACTTGAAGATCAAGCTATCTAATTTATTTATGCACGTTTTTTATTTAGTATTTATTATGTTTTTTATTATTTTAGAGTTCTTTATGGTTAGGATTTGTTTATTTATTAGTTTTCTTATTATAGTTTAGGTAGGAGTCTTTTTCCTTATGAAAAATGAGTCTTTTTAGCACTTATAAATAGGCTGCCAATTTGGCATATTAGAGGACGAATTTTGATGATTTAAATTGAGTTTATTTTCTTTTGTTCTTTAAGAACTGTTCGAACATATCGGTGGATTCCGTCTGTTCACCCCGACTTATCAATCGAACTTTCGCAATCGATTGTGGCGTCTTCGCATACACCCCTTTGATTCCTTCTTTAGGACGGTCCGGGATTTTGATATCCGAAGTATTGATATCGGATCTCGTCACATTGTTGGCGAGGTTTGCATCACCCCTCCGACATACGCTCCAACACGTTTTTGCATACCATCAGGCCATACGCCAACGAGCGACTACTAAATTTTTTACTCTCGACACGACGTGACTCCCATTTCAACATGGCCCCCACATCAACTCGAGAGTGGGGGCATAATGATATGCCTAATTGGGCCAACCCAATGGACTTACAATTTATTTACCTCCTAGGCTACGAGCTCAATATTGAAGACTACTATTACCAAGGCCCAATCACCTTCAAATAAGGTTTGGGCCCAACAATCTCAACTAAGGTATAAATAAC
>NC_142541.1:9807500-9832500 GCF_056151865.1 Erythranthe guttata
CGAATAATAATAGAAACACTAAAATAAAAAAATATTTCGCAATTATTTAAAAAATGTGGGGTTTAAATATTTAGAAATAATTAAGATATTTTCATTTTTCTTAGATATTTAAAAGTGTACGACAATAATAATATTTTTTTTTAAATATTTGAAAGTCATTAATAATTATGATTAAGTATTGGAAATAATAATAATACTCCGATATATTACCATTTAGGGTATCAATGGCGACGTCGACTAGAGATACTGTCAAAGTTTATGTGTACACAGGTGGCCATATTATTGTCGATGGATTGACAGTAAAATATGATCGATCGCACCGTACAATTATACGAGTTTAACGCGATATATCTTTCTCAGGCATTTTGGCCAATTTATATACACGTTGTCGAATAGATAGTAGTGAATTTGTGTTATCAGTGTCTGGAAAATTATCACGATGGTATCAAAACCAGTGGAGAGAGATAGTTTCTGAGATAACAAGCGATGATGATTTAGAAACCTATCTTCACCCGGATGAGGGAAATGATTCAATTGATGTGTTTGTTGAATCTCAGTCTATATATAATCCTTTGATGCCTTCACAGTTCACTACATCTAAACCTATATACTCCCCTATACACTCCCTTGCGATACCTTCACAACCTATTTATAATCCTGATATGCCAACTTTTTCATCGCAACCAGAATTCAGTCCTATTGATTTGAATGAACCGTACAATTCATGTTTGCGAACCACTTCCGAGTTAGTTGCGGTAACACAAGGGATTTCTAATTTGGGATTCGAAGTCGAGACCTCGTATCAAAATCCTGGGCCGTATATTGGGGAATCAAGTGGCGTGAGACATACTCATAATCTTCCTACTAATACTCGTCACTATGATATTAATAATGACGACGATCCTTTTGGAGACGCACATGGCCCAAATGTTCCTAGCGACTCTGAACCCTCCGATCCCGAAGATGGTGATGAGAATGATGGTGATGGGAATGATGGTGAAAACGATGATGAGAATATTGAAGCCGTCGATGATGTTGTTCATACGTTGACCCCCCATGTACATGTCAACGTATCTTCCTTTGTTGAACAACCTAATCAATTCTACAATCCACTGCCTTTCTATTCCATGCCCTTTTCCCGATATCCCAGCCAATTCCATTGATGTTCCTTCGGGAATATGGTCAAAATTTTATGATAGCAACAAGGGAACTCTTGAAAAGGGGATGCTTTTTGAAAGTAAAGCACATGTCATATCCGCCGTCAGAGATCACTCCATTCGATGGGCCAAACGGGAGTTCAAAGTAATCGAAAGTATGAAAAGGACATGGAGAGTAATCTGCAAACACGACACCGAAGTCAGACCGTGCAGATGGAGGATGAGA
The DNA here is from genome assembly GCF_056151865.1 of Erythranthe guttata. NCBI lineage: Eukaryota > Viridiplantae > Streptophyta > Magnoliopsida > Lamiales > Phrymaceae > Erythranthe > Erythranthe guttata. The sequence continues at coordinate 9,808,884 of NC_142541.1, forward strand.
GCATCGAGAACTGGTGATAATGGACAATGGAAGATAACGATCTATGATGGGGATCATAATTGTGGCATGCGTGGAATGACAAACAATCATGGCAATTGGAACATCAATTATTGCGCCGCAATTCTGTTGACAAGTGTCCGTAATATTCCGGCATGCAAAATTTCAACAGCAAGAGAAGTTGTAACTGCACAAGTTGGATACGAAATATCCTACATGAAGGCATGGTACAGTTTGAAGCGATGTAGGGAAAACGTGTATGGAACTTGGGAGATTTCAGTCAGGAAGTTGCCAAAGTTTATGAAAGCACTGCAACAAAGGAATCCAGGTACAATTGTTGAGTGGAACATCATCCGACCGTTCATCCTACAAAACACATAATCAAGTATGTCTTCTGGGCATTCAAGCAGTGTATTGATGGTTTCAAATAATGTCGTCCTGTCGCAAGCGTCGATAGAACTCATTTGTACACTAAATACAAACATAAGTTGCTGCTTGCAGTATGTTTGGATGCACATCAGCAGGTTTTGCCACTTGCATATGCTGTGGTTGACGAGGAGACGACTAGTGCATGGAAGTGGTTTTTCAAGTGCATCGACATACATTTATTTTCTACCGTTTCAGATGGTATATGCTTAATTTCGGATCGTGGTTCTGGAATTTTAAGTGCTATCGACTCAATGCCTGAATTTAGGCCCCCTCGCATCAACTATCGTTTTTGTTTACGACGTGTTTGTTCAAATGTCAACTCTACTTTCAAGAGCATCGGGGTGAAAGATTTGTGTGGGAAAGCTAGAAAACAATCTCAGATGTGTAAGTTGAATCGAGTTTTGGATAAGATCAACAGTGAAAATCCCAACGCGTACAGATACTTGATGAATATAGATCCAGTAAAGTGGACTTTGGCACATGATGGGGGACCGCGACGCCGTCAGTTGACTACTAATTTGTCTGAGTCGATTAATGGGGCTTTGAAAGGTGCCCGTAAACTACCTGTCGCAGCTATTGTGGATTTTACCTTTCATCGAGCAGTTTTGTGGAACGAGTAGAGAAAGGTAATCTCATGGAGAGCCGAGGACAGAGATGGACCAGCTAATGCGTTGAGTGTTCAAGTTGTGGGAGGAACATTCCACAACTCATTTTATGAGAAGGTTCCACAATAGCAACTAGGGGTAGAAATCAGACGAAATGGATCGGAAATACCTTTTTCGGAAATTTTCCAATTTTTTTCGAAAGTTAAAAATAGGTTCCAATTTCTATTCCAAAAAAATCGGAATTTCAAAATCCATTCCAATTTCGGAATTCCTCGGAATTGGCGGAATTTCGAAATTTTCGGAAATTGCATTAAGACTTAATTTTCAGAAATACAACATATATATATATATATATATATATATATATATATATATATATATATATATATATATATATATATATATATATATATATATATATATATATATATATATATATATGTGTGTGTGTGTGTGTGTATATATATATATATATATTAAAATACAAAACCCCCTGAGGTATGGTCAAATTACAAAACCCCCTCTTGTTTGAATAATTACATCTACCCCCCTCAACTATGATTTTTTCTTACACCTCCACCCTTATGGTGCCAAATTCAACATAATCATCTAGATTCCGTGAAATGTGCTCTAGCTTGTACTCGTTTTGTTTAAAAATACAGTTTCCGATGCACCACAAACTAATATATACAAGCTAAAAATCACATATTATGATCATCTTGCTTCATAATGTAGAGTTTGAATGGGATAAAACGGGTACAAAAGTGATAATATTCCATATAATCTCGAAGATTCCACTAAATTTGAGGAGTTGAGGGGGTGGTTGTAATTACCCAAACAAGAGGGGTGTTTTTGTAATTTGATCATACCTCATGGGGGTGTTTGTAACTTACCCATATATTTATAACAATGCATAACATTTATATTTTTTGTATAACATATTATATATATCATACATTATATATTTCGGAAATAAAATCGTATCGGAAATCGAAATTTTTAATAATTTTATATGTAATTCCAATTCCGTTCCAAAAATAATCGGAAAAATCGGAAATCGGAATGAAAAAATGGGTTCCAAATTCGGATATTTTCGGATCGGAATTGGCAGAATTCGGAAATTCCATTCCAATTTCCACCCCCACTTTTACCACATTCGAGCTCCACATTTTAAAACAAAATGATCATAAGATGTGACTCTTAGCTTGTAAATATCACATTGTGGTATATCAGAAGCTGCATTTTTGCACAAAACGAATACATACTAGAGAATCCACGAAATGTAGGAGATTCAGTTGAATTTGACACCGTAAGGGTGGACGTGTATGAAAATTCATAGTTGAGGGGCGGTTGTAATTATCCAAACATGAGGAGTTTTTCGTAATTTGATTTAACCTCGGGGATTACTGTAATTTACCCAAACTTATAAAAATTAGCCCTAATCGAGAAAACAGAAACACCAGTCTAACAAATAAAACTTTACGATAATATATGCATTCAACCCAAAAGTTTATGAAAAAGCTGAAATGTTTCACTTCCTGTAGCGTCAAAGCGAATAATCGATACAGATAATCAACTGAGTGAGATTTTCTGCAATATGCATTTTTTTCCTCAACTTTTGAGTTTGCATATATAATTGACATGATTTTAAGAGAAATAAAACGAAAATTACACAGGTTACGTACAATAGCGACAACGTCGGCGAAGATCCGGCACCGGAGAAAGCTGCTGGTGGTGCTCCGGCGGGAACAATGTTGTACCACACTGTAGTCTAAGGGGTTTTTTGTTGGAGATTTTGTCGTTGATTATGAAATTTGGGAATTAGTTATCCCATACAACAAGGTCCACGGTACCTATAGGCACGATTATTAAAATATTATAATTTACAATTCAAAATCTTACGATTTATATCTAAATCAATTCGAATCTATGGTTATCTTAAACGAATTTACTTATAACTTTTTGATTTCATTATTGTGTTAAAATTTTTTAAAACACCTATTATATAGAATTTGGGTAAATTATAATCACCCCTGAAGTATGATCAAATTACAAAAACCCCCATCTTGTTTGGATAATTACAACCACCCCTCAACTTTTCAAATTTAGTTGAATTTTCGAGATTATATGGAATATTATCACTTTTGTACCCGTTTTATCTCATTCGAACTCTACATTTTGAAGGAAGATGATCATAATATGTGTTTTTTGGCTTGTATATATATATCAGATTGTGGTGCATCAGAAAGTGCACTTTTACACAAAACGAGTACAAACTATAGCACATTTCACAAAATCTCGATGATTATATTGAATTTGCACCATAAGGGTGGAAGTGTAAGAAAAAAATATAGTTAAGGGGTAGATGTAATTATCCAAACAATAGGGTTTTTTTTTAAATTGACCATACCTGGGGTGTTTGTAATTTACCCTATATAATTTTTATATATAGTTTGCCTTCATAAGTTCTAAAAGACAAATTTTTGTTATATTTTTGAAAGAATTGAAAATCTTACAATTTACCATTCATTTAGAATTATAATTCTTTTTTTCTGAGGAATTATGATTCAACAACCCAAAAATAGAGTAATAACTTAACAACATCAGCGTAAAAAAAGAAAAAAAAAAGAAAAAAACAATTGTGTATATTTTACAAGAAGCTAGACGACGAACAATATATATACACTTTGGAATAATTTCTCACTATACAGTAAAGTATCTCAACTTTTGTATGAGAAGGCAAAAACAAGATTCAATACTTCTGTATAAAATAAAAAATAAAAATGGCCCCGATTTATACAGGTTTATCGGCCGCAAGACGAACCTTATTAAGCGACTCCTTGAACGCTTGCCACGCAACCATATGATGCTCTCTCGACCCCATTCCCTCCGCAACAACTTGCATCGCCCGTCTATACAAATGATCATACCGTTGAACGGGGTTACTAACATCAATCCCGTTAGAATCAAAATCGTGACTGTAAATACGCTTTACATCCTTCCTCCACCTTGTCAATATATACTGGCTCGGTATTTCTTCAACCCCGTTGCAGCTGAGCACACTCAATGCATGGCCGCATAAATACCCTCTGAAATTAAAGCAACCACATACACACTCCGCCCCGACTTTATCGTACACCACTTCGAAATTCTTCACTTCTGCCACGTCAGCATCTCGGTCAGCATCTCGCTCTTTGACCACGTACGTGAAAATTGCCCCGTTTGTGTGAATTTGAGCTACTCCCAAACAATTACACATCAGCACTATTTCTTCTAGAAACTTCGAGAATATTCCTTTACTGTACAGTTGGGAAGCCTGCAGTTCGTAACTGCACCTCGTTTGCAAAACGGGCATAAACTCTCTCGACTCGAAATCATCTAAAGCTTCCTTGTGTATCTTTTTCTGTAAAAGCAATTCGTGTACGTTGAAAATTCACTCCAAGTCATGCGTTCGTGTAAGTACCCGTGGAAAAACGGGTTTATGTATTCCCCTGTAAAGAGTCCACCAGGAGTGTTTTTCGAATAAACCGGGACCCATTTTTCTCGATCTTCATACAAATTCCGAAGCCAGTCATGGTCCTTGACCGCAAAACGTTGAACCATCTCCTCCCACCTCGTTTCGAATTCTTCGACTTTCATCGAGGCGTACACTGTTCTATCTAGAACCTTCCTGAACATTTCCGATTCCCTAACTTCCAAATTTTCTTGGATGCTACGCATAACATGTGGTAGACAAAGACGATGATTGGACCTAGGAAGAACCTCGTATATCGCACCCTGCAAGAACTTGCACCGGTCCGTGATTATAGTTTGTGGGGCCCGCCCGGATAAACACGTAAGCCACGCTCTCATCAGCCAAATATATGTTTCGAGGGTTTCATCCACAAGCAAACAACATCCAAGTAATAAAGATTCACCGTGGTGATTCAGTCCACTAAATGACAAGAGAGGAACATCATACTTATTCGACACGCAGGTTGTATCAACTACCACCACATCCCCAAAATAACTATAGGCAGCTCTCGACCGAGAATCAATCCAAAATACATTCCTCAAATAACCTTCGTCACTTAAATCCATGATATAAAAGAAGTTCGGATCAGCAGCTGCGAACGGCGAAAATAATCGTAAAGAGCTAATATATCACCGTTTCCAAATTTCATTCTTTTCATCGGATCTAAATTGTTATTGGGTTCTCTTTCGCTCGAGCTTCCGTAACTCACTGGAGTTCGAAATAACTTAATCGTTTGTATCTCTACTTCGACAGCAGATTCCAACTTCCTTTTAGCACCTGCTTCCGTCTTCTTGTGGGACCTCGAATTTTGAGCCTTTTCATGGTCGAATAAATGGTTGTGCTCGATTTTAACTTCATCCAATCTCCATCTATTACTAGACTCAACCAACCTTAACCTAATCATGGCTTGACACCCTGTCCTAGTTTCCTTCCTCTGAGTGCTCGCTTCTTTCGTTGTCTTAAAACCCTCGCAGTTGCAGCAGAGCACTGCCCCACGCTTCTCTTTGCTGTTACGCTTTGTCCACGAGGATTTGACCCTAATACCGAAACGAAGCTCCTTTGCGTAGCAGTTGTAATAGTTGTATGCATCTTCGTACGATTCAAACTCCATTCCAACTACAGGCGGGAGATAAGATTTTCCTTCGATGTGGTCGGTTTGCGCATCTGCTATATTCCCGTTATTATTGGCATAAATATCAAGCACATGCCTGCATTCGTTTTCAAGATCAGTTCGAATTATGAGTGCTTGATGAATGGCGTTTTCGAGATTGTCACTCTTGACTTCGAGTATTTGGTTGTCTTCATTCGTAAGGGCGTTGGTTTCGATTTCGAAATCTTCTTCCCCCTCATCATCGAGCAGATCTTCGCTGTTTCCGGAACCTTCTTCTTCCATCTACGATGAAACAAAAAAGACGTTATTATAGCATTAAACGTAATCAAAATATTTTTTATCCAACAAGAATACTGTGCAACCCTTGCAAGGCGGATAAGAATCTATATTTTGCTAATTAACATCATACCGGACAAATATTTCACAAACTTCACCAACTGTACCACATTATGATTTTCCAATAACAGCTAACATGTAAAGACAGCACAGAAAAAAAAATTAAAAATTAAAAAAAAATTAAAAATACGCCAATTATTGAATAAAATTCAGGATACCTAAACCAGGCAAAATTACGACATTACTACAAGAAAAAAAATGATTCAGACATTATTTGAATCCAGTAGATAGATTTCCCCCAATTTTTCCAGCGGATATTATAAAAAATCGGCTTTTTTAATAAATAGAGTGATGATATACTCATCGGGTGGTGAACAAATTGCAGTTAATGGCAACAAAATAAACAGCCGAGGAATTTCTTACAGTGATTTCGATGCCGGAATTCGGCGATAAACCCTCGCCGGCGGAGAAAAGACGGCGTCGTCGCCCATTTACTTGGAGAGAGGTTGACGCGGGGCTCAAGTATTCCTCGAAAGGCGAAGACAGTCTCTCGTTTTCCTTAACGGGAAAAAGTCCCGCTAAGAAAATTTCCTTCAAATAGAGCGGGACCCACCGCTTCCGATCTTCGTACAAGGTTTGGAGCCACTTGTGATTTTCAAGTCCATGTGTCTGATGAGGACATTAGTGCTAATACATTTAAAGTTTATCGCAGGAAGAAATTTAAGAAACAACAGCTGAACACATTTGCTTCTTTATGGTTATAAGTGTAGTCTGGTGTATTTTCTTAAGTGTTTCAACGTGCCTTAAGTCTGAAGTGTCTAGAAGTGTCTAGAAGTGTCTAGGAGTCAGTCAAAGTTTCAGTAGATTGGTCAATCTCCTATGAGTTAGTTATGAGAAGTTTGAGAGTCATAAGTTTGAAAGTCATTTGTCTAGAATTTCTTAGGTATTGAAGGGTCATTTCTGCTACTATAAAAATATGTAAGTGCCAGTAGGCCAGGCAATGAAGTTTAAGAATAAAATTTCAGTTTCTAAAAGAAATCTGAGTCTTTTCTGTGAAAGAAAGTTAGGCGTGAAGCCTCGGGTGTGAAGCCCCTGGAGTGATTCCAGATTCTTCTTTTATTCTAAATTCTTAGTCAATTACTCTGTACCTATCTTTCTCAGCCTTCTACTCTCACCCTATATGCACAGCCCTAACGGAATTAATATTCGCATTAGACTTGAATTAAGCCCTACATTAGAGGATATAAGCACATGCATTGATTCACTCGAATTCTGAATTTTCTAAGGAACACTCTACTGATTGGTTTTACTCGCTTCATACTAAATTATCTACTCTAAGTCCTTTAACTGTATTTGAGCATTGCATTCTTCTTATATTCCTTATCGAAATTATTTTTTTTTACGAGAACTCACGCAAATTAGTATAGTGCTGCATCAATTTTGGCATCAGACCAGGTTCGACCTAAGGTTACATTCTGCATCTTTCATCATTTTCGAGTCAGCATCTTATTACTTTATTTTATTTGCATCTAGCAGTTAATTGTTAAGTCCCAGCACATATTTGCATTAAAAAAAAAAAAAAAAAAAAAAAAAAAAAAAAAAATTGCATAAACAGGTTTCAGCAACTATGGACCAAGCACAGATTACTCAAGTTTTGGAGCGCCTGTCCAATCAAATTGCCCAGATTGAGAACAGAATGCAAGAGCAATCAACAAATTCTGAGCGCCGCTTTGCACAACTTGAAGCCGCAGTCCAGAATGATGATGATGAGAGCGTTGCCGGAGGACCGCGAATGCAAGCTAGAAGAAATGTGCGCAGGCCACATAATCCACGAAACAATGGTGCAGATGGTGCTGATTTGGATGAAAGAGTGATGAAGTCGGTAAAAGTGGAGGCACCTAGTTTTGATGGACAATTGAATCCAAGGGTTTTCCTAGATTGGCTAGCTGATATGGATCACTTCTTTGCATGGTATGAAATGTCGGAAGCTCGTCAAGTCAGATTTGCTAAAATGAAGTTGGTAGGGCAAGCCAAACTGTATTGGACCAGTGTCGAAAGACAAATAGAGAGAGCAGGAGAAGAGCCAATCACCTTATGGGCTGAAATGAAAGAGAGACTTCGAGAAAAATATGTTCAGTTATCCTATCGTCAACAACTGCTGGATAAATGGCAATCTCTTCGACAAGGAAGCATGACCATTGCAGAATACATTTCCAAGTTTGAAGAATTAATGTTGAGATGCAATGTAACGGAAAATGCAGCAGTTACTCTTTCGCGTTTCAGAACAGGCCTTCGTCATGAAATTCAAAGGGAATTAATAACACACGATGTGGATTCGCTGGAGCGCGCGTACCAGGTTGTACAAGAACTAGAGCGCTACCTAAACTTGAAGGCAACAAGCACCACCAAGAAGATTGAGTTTAATGTCAAAGGATCGCAAGCCTCTACATCCGGAACAAAACTCAATTCTGCACACAAGGGATATAATTCTGCATTTCAGACAAATAACAAAGGAAAGGGAGGGAGTGAAAATGTTCAGCGAGGAGAAAATCATCGGTGCTATAAGTGTCAAGGTTTTGGTCACTTTGCTGCCCAATGTCCCACAAAAGAAACATCCAAAAGTCTTTTTACAAACGAGGTTGGGGAAAAAGTTGAGTACGAAGAGGAAGTATATGAACCTGATTTCGAAACTAATGATCACGACCTCGAAAATGGAGAAGATGGAGAAGATGTTCTTCAACAATTGGGAGTGGTGAGATGTACATTAGCTCAGCCCACCGGTAGCGAAGATTGGCGCAAAACAACCATTTTCCACACTTATGTCAAATGTGGTGACAAGAGCTGCAAATTAATTGTTGACAATGGAAGTTGCATTAATGTGGTATCAACTCACACCGTATCTCTTCTAGGTCTGACCCCGGTCAAGCACCCTCAACCATATCGGGTGGCATGGATCGAGACCTCGTCAATTCCTGTCACTCAGCGCTGTAAGGTTCCTATCCAATTCTTATCATATAAAGAGGATGTCTGGTGCGATGTGGTGCCGATGAATGTAGGTCATATTCTTCTAGGCAGGCCATGGATATATGATAATGATGTAAACATTTCGGGACGATCCAACGCGTGCTCATTCATTCATAATGGAAAGAAGATCACTTTGAATCCTCTCCAGCCAAGGGTGATGAAAGACTCAAATTCCAATCAAAGAAATCAAAACACACAGCAAACCAAGTCCTTGCATATTGTCGGCTCAAGAGAATTTATTAAGGAAACTAAGGATGCCTCTATTATTTTTCTGGTGGTGGCAAAAGAATCTTCTCTCTTATCCAATGTCAAAATGCCATCAGAGGTTCAGTGTCTCCTTGAAGAATATTCTGAGCTATTTCCCGAAGATCTTCCTAACGAGCTTCCACCTCTTCGAGATATCCAGCATGCTATTGATCTCATTCCGGGAGCAACACTTCCCAACCTTCCTCACTACCGAATGAATCCAAAGGAGCACGCAGAGCTGAAAAGACAAGTTGATGATCTTCTTGCAAAAGGATTTATTCGAGAAAGCCTCAGTCCTTGTGCGGTGCCAGCCCTCCTCACACCAAAGAAAGACAAGACATGGAGGATGTGCGTTGATAGTAGAGCCATAAACAAGATTACAGTCAAATACCGATTCCCGATACCTCGACTTGATGATTTGTTGGACATGATGGCAGGAGCAACCATATTTTCCAAGATTGATCTCAAAAGTGGGTATCACCAAATCAGAATTCGGCAAGGAGACGAATGGAAAACCGCCTTTAAAACAAAGGATGGTTTGTATGAATGGTTAGTCATGCCCTTCGGTCTGACTAATGCACCAAGCACCTTTATGAGGGTCATGACACAAATCCTAAGACCGTTCATTGGGAAATTCTTAGTTGTCTACTTTGATGACATTTTAATCTACAGCAACTCGCGAGAACAGCACCTTACCCATTTGAAGCAGGTCTTCATGGTTCTCCAAAAAGAGAAAATGTATGCCAATTTAAAAAAATGCTCATTCATGACACAGCATGTTGTCTTCCTCGGATTTATCGTGTCATCAGAAGGAATGAAAGTTGATCCAGAGAAGGTAAAGGCGATAGTTGAATGGCCGGAACCTAAAAATATTCATGAAGTGCGAAGTTTTCATGGGCTAGCTACATTTTACCGCCGATTCATTCGTGGATTCAGCTCCATCATGGCTCCTATTACAGATTGTATGAAGAAAGCGGAGTTCGAGTGGAATAAAGCTGCTGCCAAAGCCTTTGTCGAAATCAAGGGCAAGATGATTAATGCTCCAGTAATGCGCCTTCCAGATTTTACTAAAGCCTTTGAAGTTGCTTGTGATGCATCAGGAGTTGGAATAGGTGGAGTATTAAGTCAAGAAGGACATCCGATTGCATACTTCAGCGAGAAATTAAACGGGGCAAAGCAAAATTACTCTACTTACGACAAAGAGTTTTACGCAGTCGTTCAGGCTTTGAGATATTGGAGACATTATTTGTTGCCACAAGAGTTCGTTTTGTTCTCCGATCATCAAGCATTGCGCTACCTCGGTTCGCAAAAGAAATTAAATCCACGACATGCAAAGTGGGTCCAATTTCTTCAAGAGTATACGTTTGTGCTGAAACATAAGTCTGGTGTTGACAACAAACCAGCCGATGCACTCAGCCGTAGGGTTTCTATTCTTCAAACAATGAAAGTGGAAGTTATCGGGCTGGAAAAGTTGAAGGAAGATTATCCAGAATGTCCTGATTTTGGGCATTTATATGCTGCCCTCTTGGAAGATCAGTCAAGAAGCACGGAATTTATTTTACAAGATGGGTTCATGTTCAAGAATTCGAAGCTTTGCATTCCTCAATCGTCCCTAAGACAATTTCTAATCTTGGAGTTGCATGCTGGGGGTGTTGCCGGTCATTTTGGCAGGGACAAAACCATTGCCTTAGTAGAAGATAGATTCTACTGGCCCAGTCTAAAACGTGATGTTGCTAGATTGGTCGAACGATGTCGAACTTGTCAATTGGCGAAGCATAGGAAGCAAAATACAGGTCTGTACACCCCTCTCCCAGTCCCACATGCTCCTTGGCAAGACATTAGCATGGATTTCGTGCTGGGATTACCTACAACTTTAGGGAAGCATGATTCAATTTTTGTAGTTGTGGATCGTTTTTCGAAAATGGCTCACTTCATTCCGTGTTCCAAGACATTTGATGCTTCTAAGGTGGCAAAGGTTTTCATGGCTGAAATTGTTCGGTTACATGGATTACCCAAGACTATTGTGTCTGATCGAGATGTTCGATTCATGAGCTACTTTTGGAAAACACTATGGCATATGATGGGTACCAAATTGAAGTTCTCCACCGCCTACCATCCCCAAACAGACGGACAAACAGAGGTGGTAAATCGAAGCTTGGGTAATCTGTTGAGGTGCCTAGTTGGTGAACATATCAGGTCATGGCATTCTATTTTACCTATTGCAGAGTTTGCATATAATAATTCAGTTAATAGGTCGATAGGCATGAGTCCATTTGAGGTAGTCTATGGTCACAAACCTAGAGCTCCATAGATCTCATACCAATGTCAGTTTCACATAGGCCATCTGAGTCTGCCAATGCATTTGCACAACACATTCATGACTTGCATGCTGAGATTAATCGTAGAATTAATGAAAACAATGAAAAATATCAAAGGTCTGCCAATGCTCATCGTACATTTAGAGAATTTTCAGTAGGTGATTTGATTTTGTCATGGTTCGAGTAAGACCTGAGCGATTCCCTCAAGGAATTGCAAAGAAGTTACAAGCTCGTAGTGTTGGACCTTTTAAAATTCTAAAACGGGTAGGATCTAATGCATATGTTTTGGAACTTCCTTCTGATATGGGAATAAGTTCAACTTTTAATGTTGAGGACTTAATTCCGTATAAAGGGTCTGTTGTATATCCTTCTAGTCCTAATGATTCCATACAACCCTCGCTTCCTTTCTCTACTTCTGAATTTTCGTTACCAACTCCACATTCACCCCCTAAAATTGTTAACAAAGACGTTGTGGAAGATATTGTTGATGAACAGGTGGTTTCAACAAGACAAGGCGGATACCAAAAGTTTCTAATCAAATGGAAGAACAGGCCGAACTCAGACAACACTTGGGTTACAAAGGAGGAACTGCAACGTATAGATCCTGACATCCTTGAGCGATACTACAGTTTTATCTCGCCGGAGTCGAGTTTTTCTCAGCCGAGGAGAATTGATGAGGACATTAGTGCTAATACATTTAAAGTTTATCGCAGGAAGAAATTTAAGAAACAACAGCTGAACACATTTGCTTCTTTATGGTTATAAGTGTAGTCTGGTGTATTTTCTTAAGTGTTTCAACGTGCCTTAAGTCTGAAGTGTCTAGAAGTGTCTAGGAGTCAGTCAAAGTTTCAGTAGATTGGTCAATCTCCTATGAGTCAGTTATGAGAAGTTTGAGAGTCATAAGTTTGAAAGTCATTTGTCTAGAATTTCTTAGGTATTGAAGGGTCATTTCTGCTACTATAAAAATATGTAAGTGCCATTAGGCCAGGCAATGAAGTTTAAGAATAAAATTTCAGTTTCTAAAAGAAATCTGAGTCTTTTCTGTGAAAGAAAGTTAGGCGTGAAGCCTCGGGTGTGAAGCCCCTGGAGTGATTCCAGATTCTTCTTTTATTCTAAATTCTTAGTCAATTACTCTGTACCTATCTTTCTCAGCCTTCTACTCTCACCCTATATGCACAGCCCTAACGGAATTAATATTCGCATTAGACTTGAATTAAGCCCTACATTAGAGGATATAAGCACATGCATTGATTCACTCGAATTCTGAATTTTCTAAGGAACACTCTAATGATTGGTTTTACTCGCTTCATACTAAATTATCTACTCTAAGTCCTTTAACTGTATTTGAGCATTGCATTCTTCTTATATTCCTTATCGAAATTATTTTTTTTTACGAGAACTCACGCAAAAAATTAGTATAGTGCTGCATCAGTGTCTTCACCATGTCCTCCCAAGCTAATTCAAACTCGTCCACTCTCAAAGAACCATAAACGACTCTGGTAAACGCTGGATCGAATTCGCTAGCAATCTTTTCCTTAATATTTGTCAAGGAAAGACAATGAAAAGCCCTCGGAAAAACATCGGAAACAGCACTTTGCAAGGCTTTACAGGGCCCGGTAATGATAGTTTGTGGGGCCCGCCCCACCATATACGTGAGCCACGCTCTGAACAGCCATATAAACGACTCGACACTCTGGCTCGAAACCAAACCACACCCTAATGGCACCATCTGCATGTGGTGATTGATGCAAGCAAATACAACCAACGGAACATCGTAATTTTCAGTCAAAGATTTAGTATCGAAAAACACAACATCTCCAAAATAACCATAGGCTGCCCTGCACCTCGTTTCTGCCCAAAATACATTCCTCAAACACCCTTTCTCATTAAAATCCATAACATAAAAGAAACCAGGACTAGTCAACTGCATTCTCGTGAAAAAATCGAGCATTTCTCGCGCATCACCTCGTTTAAGCTTCAATTTATTGTCGCCCCCATCAATATTAATCCTAGTTTCGCCTCCGTCGTCTTCTTCATCAATTACCAACGTTCTAAACAATTTGATTTTACAAACTTCCTCGGAGCCGTCTATCGGCAAAGGCCTCTTACTTCCAAGATCCGTTATCCTACGAGATTTACAGAAGCTACCGCCAGCTGGACCAGTTAAATGATTATGCTCGAGTTCCATTTCTATAATTCTCCAGCGATGATTATCCATTAACCTAAATTTAATCATTGCAGGACAGCCCGTCCGAGTTTCGGGCCTCGGCCGATTGGCTTCGGTTTTCTTCTTGAAACCTGCACTGCTACAGCTGAATTTCGCTCTGTATCTCTCTTTGCTCTTCCTGTACCAAGTATTGCTCACTCTTACCCCGAATCCTTGTTGTTTCGCGTAACAGTTGTAGAAGTAATAAACATCATCGTACGAGTCGAACTCCATTCCTACTGCTGGAGGCAGAGGATTTTCACCTCGCATGATATTACCGGTTTGACCGACGTATTCCGCCATTGCACATTCTCCATCAATTTCAAATTCTTCAGGCTCGTCATCACACGCAGGTTCGGTATTTAGGGCAACTTCATCCATCTAGCGAAGGAGGGGAAAACAAAATAAGAACGTTTAAACGGAAAAAAACACATTTGATTGCAACTATAATTCGATTAATATATCATATAATGTAGTAACTGAAATCAATTAAAATCGAAAAATACTCTCTCACTGAACTATACTAGCAGAAAGAAACAAACAATTGCAGCTTCCAAGTAGCCTAGTGTGAAGATTGATTCATGAATTATGATTGATTAATTTGAATTCATATATACATATATACATAATTATATAGATACAGATATATGCTCCGCTGAATGTAATTGTGTGCTTTGAATTCGGAATTAAATTAAGAGATTTTATCATTCCTAATTCCTAATTCCGCAGATGAACAGAAAAACCAAAATCAAATTAATCCATTGTAATCAGACATAGTAAAGCAGTTTCACCCAGACATTCATCACCATCGTGATTTATACAAGATCACGGAGATAACTGAAAGTATGCTTACAATTGATAATGTTGATGTAAAACCGGCGGCGTGGCCTGGCAATTGCGGCGGTGCGGCGGCGGAGGAGCAGTCCCCAAATGTTGAGTGGTTGGTCGTCATCAGGTTGGTCGTCAATTCTCAAATTTACCCTTGTAAGTTTTTCTTTTGCACAAACTTTTCAAATATTTGTACTTTTGGACCGAATTTGTTGGTGATATTGCAATTTGACCCCTTAAATCTCCCAAGTCTTAACTGTGAGAAGTCTGCAGCACTCAATATATTACGGCCACCCTCAGATAAGATTAAATTACAAAAAAATTCCTCATGTTTGGGTAATTATAACCACCCATCAACTAAGAATCTTTTTACACGTCCACCCGGTGTCATATTTTAGTAGAATCTTCTAGATTATGTGGAATATTCTTCATTTTGTACCCGTTTTATCCCATTTGAGTTCCACATTTTGAAATAAGATGATCATAAGATGTGTTTCTTAGTTTGTAAATATCAATTTGCAGTGCATCAAAAACTGTAAATTTGCACAAAACGAGTACAAATTAGAAAACATTCTACAAAATTTAGAAGATTCTATTAAATTTAGCATCATAAGGGTGAACGCATAAGAAAAATCATAATTAAGAAAATAATTTTAATTACCCAAACATAAAGGAATTTTTTGTAATTTGATCTTACCTCATAAGGTTGACCATAATTTACCCTTAACTTAATAACTAAAAAAATTCAAAAAAATTGTTTTAAATTTTTTTTAGGCAAATGCTTTTAAGGAAACACATAATATACAAAACTGTAAGAAACACATAATATTACAAAAGATGATTAGACACATTTTTATGCTCAATATTGTGAACTCTATCCAATGACTCATCAAACATTTGCAAAGCAACCTTATAATGGTCCAATGAAACCACCCCCTCCTCCACCACCTGCAATGCACTTCTGTACAACTGTTCGAACCACCGCCCCCGTTCCGTACAATCACCGCCACCGCCGCCACCACCACCACCATTTTCCTCGACACACAACCGCTTATAATCTTTCGTCCACCTCGACAGAATATACTTGGAAGGAATCTCCTCCACTCCGTTAAAATTCAGCACGCACAATGCGTGCCTGCACAAATACCCGTAGAAGTTGAAGCAGCTGCATATGCAACGAACCTCGCCAGCACCTCGATTATAAAGAACTTCGAAATCCCTTATCTCTCTCCTATTCCCTTCCCAAAGAACCCTTTCCTTCACCAAGAATATCGCGATCGCCCCATCCACGTGTACCTGCATTGTGCCGAAACACGAGTACATCTCCTCCACCTCCAATTGGAATCTTTTGAATATTCCTCTAGTGTACACTTTCGACAGCTGTACTTCGAACGAGCATCTCGTCTTTAAATCGATGCTCGAGCTTCTCGATTCCATGTCCGAATTCGCCTCCTCGTTGTGCTTTTTCTGCAGGGCTAATTCGTACTTGTCGAGAAATTCTTTCAGTGGGGTTTGCTTGTGCAGGTACTTTTCGAAAAACGGGTTCAGTGTCTCGCCTGGCCGTGCAGCAGCCATTCCGAAGAAGAAGGTGTCCTTTAGGTAAACCGGGGCCCACTTTGCACGATCCTCGTACAACGATCTCAGCCATTCGTTATCAGCAATGCCAAACCGCTGGATCATAAACGCCCACGCTGCTTCGAAATCAAACGGCTTTACAGCCTCGTATACTCCTTTCACAATTGCTTTCCTTATACCATCATAGTTTCTCAATCCACCCAATTTTTCCGGAACTTTTTTCATTATGTGCGACAAGGAAAACCGATGATTTGACTTTGGGAACACGTCCGAAATTGCAGCCTGCAAAATCTTGCATCTATCGGTCACAATAGTTTGTGGGGGATTCCAATTTCCGGATTTAGAAGAAAGCCACACTTTGAACAGCCAAACGTACGACTGTATTGACTCGCACGCGAGCAAGCCACAACCGAGTAAAATCAAATGACCGTGATGATTTATACCTACGAATGAAACGAGCGGCACCTCGTACTTATTCGAAACACACGCAGTGTCGAGGAAAATAACGTCGCCGAAGTAGGCATTCGCAGCCCTAGCCCTAGCATCCACCCAGTACACATTCCTTAAACGCCCCTCCTCGTTTAAATCCATCAAGTAAACGAAATTAGGATTCGTAAGCTGCATACGGCACAAATAATTGTACATCGCCTGCGTATCCCCCTTTTTCAAGTTCAATTGACTCGGATTTTCCGACGAACTTTTAGCCAGCGTTTGATTGAAATCGGAGGGGGTCCCACCATCTATGACAAGAGCACGGTATAATTTTACGGGAGGTGTTTCGGGTTCGGATTTAAACAGCATCTTTCTGTGGGGCCCACTGCCTATCTTCTTTACCGCTCCTAATGTGTGGTTGTGCTCGAGGGTTGCTTCGAGTATACGCCACCTTTTAGAATCGGCCAACCTCATCCTCATCATAGCAGGGCAGCCGGTTCGAGTTTCCTTCCTCAGGCGGTTCACATCTTTAACTCTTTTGAAACCCTGGCTACTGCAGCACAGTACAGCGCCGTATTTCTCTCTGCTGTTGCGTTTGAACCAGGAGTTTTTCACCCTCACGCTGAAGCCTGATTCTGTGGCGTAACAGTTGTAGTAGTTGTACGCGTCTTCGTAGGACTCGAATTCCATTCCCACAGCTGGAGCGACGAATTCTTTCTTCCTTGCTTCGGAAGTGTCGACTTCGAGAATGCCATTTTGACCGTCGGTTTGTGGGGGACCCGCAGAGGATAGTACGTCTGTTGTTTGCTCGGTGTCGAGAGTTTCTTCCATACAATCTCTCAGTCTGAACATATATAAGCCCCAAAAAAATCGAAGTCCGAAATATGGAACGAAGCCTAGCTCACTTAGAACACCCCCATGCCTATATTTTTGCCGGAAACAAAAAACTCAGAAAACCCAAAAAAAATTATTCCCTAATTTTTGAAAGAGAAAAGGAGAATTGATATGAGTCACAAAACCTGTCGATTTCTGAGTAATTAAATCTTGATACTGGCGGAGGAGGAAATAAAGTAGGTAGACGCCCCCAGAACCTGCGCGACTATTGGTTTGGTTGGAAGGGGCGGCTCCGGCGAGCCTAGAAAAGCCGGCGGTGGCGGCGGAAGGGAACAGTTGTAGGCCGGATGTATAGCTGGTAATTAACAGAAAATCGAAAGACAGAGAACGGTGCAAAGAATTGTATGCGGAGAGAAGAAGGAGGTGGCGGATTTAGGTAGAAGGAGGCGCAATTAAGAATTGTGGGCGGCGGAGACAGAGACCAAGGAGAACGAAGAAGCAGGAGAAGAAAAGGAAAATTGAGAAAAAAAGAAAAGTGAAAATAAAACAAAGCAGGTAACGGCGTCGTTTCAGATTAAAACTGGCCAAAAAAAAAAGCGTGAAAAATAGGGGGGCGGGATTTGGGGGCCATAGACTTATATATATATATATATATGGTAAATTACAAATACCCCTGAGGTATGGTCAAATTACAAAACCCCCCTCTTGTTTGAATAATTATATCTACCCTTCAACTATGATTTTTTCTTACACCTCCACCCTTATGGTGCCATATTCAACATAATCATCTAGATTCCGTGAAATGTGCTCTAGTTTGTACTCGTTTTGTGTAAAAATACAGTTTACGATGCACCACAAACTGATATATACAAGCTAAAAATCACATATTATGATCATCTTGCTTCATAATGTAGAGTTTGAATGGGATAAAACGGGTACAAAAGTGATAATATTCCATATAATCTCGAAGATTCCACTAAATTTGAGGAGTCGAGGGGGTGGTTGTAATCACCCAAACAAGAGGGGTGTTTTTGTAATTTGATCATACCTCATGGGGTGTTTGTAACTTACCTATATATTTATAACACTGCATAACATTTATATTTTTTGTATAACATATTATATATATCATACATTATATATTTCGGAAATAAAATTGGATCGGAAATCGGAATTTTCAATAATTTTATATGTAATTCCAATTCCGTTCCAAAAATAATCGGAAAATTTGGAAATCGGAATGAAAAAATGGGTTCCAAATTCGGATATTTTCGGATCGGAATTGGCGGAATTCGGAAATTCCATTCCAATTTCCACCCCCACTTTTACCACATTCGAGCTTCACATTTTAAAACAAAATGATCATAAGATGTGACTCTTAGCTTGTAAATATCACATTGTGGTATATCAGAAGCTGCATTTTTGCACAAAACGAATACATACTAGAGAATCCCCGAAATGTAGAAGATTCAGTTGAATTTGACCCCGTAAGGGTGGACGTGTATGAAAATTCATAGTTGAGGGGCGGTTGTAATTATCCAAACAAGAGGAGTTTTTCGTAATTTGATTTAACCTCGGGGATTACTGTAATTTACCCAAACTTATAAAAATTAGCCCTAATCGAGAAAACAGAAACACCAGTCTAACAAATAAAACTTTACAATAATATGTGCATTCAACGCCAAAAGTTTATGAAAAAGCTAAAATGTTTCACTTCCTGTAGCGTCAAAGCGAATAATCGATACAGATAATCAAATGAGTGAGATTTTCTGCAATATGCATTTTTTTCCTCAACTTTTAAGTTTGCATATATAATTGACATGATTTTAAGAGAAATAAAACGAAAATTACACAGGTTACGTACAATAGCGACAACGTCGGCGAAGATCCGGCACCGGAGAAAGCTGCTGGTGGTGCTCCGGCATCCGGTCAGATTTAGCACGACCCAACAAGGCAAGGCCCAATTGAATTGGCCCATGCCCAATTGAATTGGGCCCATGTACAAAGAGAAAATAAAGCCACATGGTATAGGCGACGAGCAGGCGAGCGGCGAGCGACGAGCAGGTGAGCGGCGAGTTAGGCGAGTGACGAGCGATGAGCAATAACTGACGAGTGGGAAGTGGGACGTGGCAAGTACCACCTCATTACTTAATCACTAAGGCTTGGACTTGAAGTCATTTTATTAAGTAAATTGAATAATCTCGTTGAAGTCCACAAAATATCTCTTCTATAAATAGAAGAGATATTCCACCTTCTCCAAAACAGGAATGACAATGGAAACAAGATAACAAAATCACTGCTCTTCCTCTCTATTTATCTCTTTATTTTTATTGAATATATTACTGGATTTCAGAGGTGTTCTAACTAGAGCGTCGGAGTGCTAACGCCGGGAGCACCTCTCCCGGTCCTTTTGCAGGTCCACGATGAACAGGCCCAATACGGAATGGACCCGGAGGTTCGAAATTCCTTGAAGAGGCCCAATATGGAAGAGACCTGGAGGTTCGAAATTCCTTGAAGCGGAGAAACCCAGCCGCATCAAATGGCGCCGTCTGTGGGAACTTGAGCGTTAAGACGTCGATTTCTCAACTACTTCTACTGTAACAAGCAAAACACCAATGGGAGCGGATGTTGGTGAATCGAGGGAGATTTCTTGGGCTTTCCTTAAAATCCACGGCATCACCATATTTGTTTTACTTGTGCGATTCCAATACATATAAGGCAGACCTGGGTACATAAACCGGCCCAAAACCTCAATCAGAGATGTTGGACCCGGAGGACTCCTTAGAGCTCGAAGTTGATTTGCTTTAATGAGCTTGATTCATGCGAGTTTGATTTCCTAAATTTATTCTTTGGCTTGAAGCTTTTCAAGCTCGCAGTATTCTCTCGAAATGAATACCGGAAGTTTATATTTACTACTTGGAGCTCAGTTGTCTGATTCTGACCCAAGTTTCGCCGACTCAATGTCCGTCGAGTTGAGTCTCGCGACCCGATGTTCCTGAGCCGAATCTCGCCGACTGAATGTCCGCCGAGCTGAAATTCACCGATCCGATGTCTGTCGAGCTGAGTCTCGCGACCCAATGTCCGACGAGCAGAATCTCAGCGATGAGCAGGAGATATCCGACGAGCAGGATCTCGCCGACGAGCATGAGATATCCGATGAGCAGGATCTCTCCGACGAGCAGGATCTCGCCGACGAGTAAGATCTCGCCAGCGAGCAGGATCTCCCTAACGAGCTGGAGATATTCGACGAGCAGGATCTCGCTGAAGAGTAAGATCTCGCCGACGAGCAGGATCTCCCTGATGAGCTGGAGATGTTCGACGAGCAGGATCTCGCCGACGAGCAAGAGATATCCGACGAGTAGGATCTCTTCGACGAGCAGCATACCTTCGACGAGCAGGATCTCGCCGACGAGCAGGAGATATCCGACAAACAGGATCTCTCCGACGAGCAGAAGATATCCGACGAGAAGGATCTCGCCGACGAGCAGAATAACTCAAACGAGAAGGAGATATCCGACGAGCAGGATCTCACCGACGAACAGGAGATATCCGCCGAGCAGGATCTCTCTGACGAGCAGCATACCTTCGACGAGCAGGATCTCGCCGACGAGCAAGAGATATCCGACGAGCAGGATCTCTTTGACGAGCAGCATACCTTCGACGAGCAGAATTTCGCCGATGAGCAGGAGATATCCGACGAGCAGGATCTCGCCGACGAGCAGGAGATGTCCGACGAACAGGATCTCTCCGACGAGCAGAAGATATCCGATGAGAAGGATCTCGCCGACGAGCAGAATAACCCAAACGAGAAGGAGATATCCGATGAGCAGGATCTCTCTGACGAGCAGAATACCTCGGACGAGAAGGATCTTGCCGACGAGCAAAATAACTTAGACGAGACGAGACGAAAAATCTGAGTATTGGGAAGCATGAGCTTATCATACTTCATGATGGCGAGCACGAGCTCGACGAAACGAAAAATCTATCCGAGTATTGGGAAGCACGAACTTCTCATACTTCACGATAGCGAGCATGAGCTCGACGAAACGAAAAATTTACCAAGTATTGGGAAGCACGAGCTTCTCATACTTCGCTATAGCGAGCACGAGCTCGACGAAATGAAATGAAAAATCTGAGTATTGGGAAGCATGAGCTTCTCATATTTCACGATAGCGAGCATGAGCTCGGCGAAACGAAAAATTTACCCAAGTATCGGGAAGCACGAGCTTCTCATACTTCGCTAAAGCGAGCACGAGCTCGACGAAATGAAATGAAAAATCTGAGTATTGGGAAGCATGAGCTTCTCATACTTCATAATGGCGAACACGAGCTCGACAAAACAAAAAATCTATCCGAGTATTGGGAAGCACGAACTTCTCATACTTCATGATAGCGAGCATGAGCTCGACGAAACGAAAAATTTACCCAAGTATCGGGAAGCACGAGCTTCTCATACTTCGCTATAGCGAGCACGAGCTCGACGAAATGAAATGAAAAATCTGAGTATTGGGAAGCATGAGCTTCTCATACTTCATAATAGCGAGCACGAGCTCGACGAAACGAAAAATCTATCCGAGTATTGGGAAGCACGAACTTCTCATACTTCACGATAGCGAGCATGAACTCGACGAAACAAAAAATTTTCCAAGTACTGGGAAGCACGAGCTTCTCATACTTCGCTATAGCGAGCACGAGCTCGACGAAATGAAATGAAAAATCTGAGTATTGGGAAGCATGAGCTTCTCATACTTCATGATGGCGAGCACGAGCTCGACGAAACGAAAAATCTATCCGAGTATTGGGAAGCACGAGCTTCTCATACTTCACGATAGCGAGCATGAGCTCGACGAAACGAAAAATCTATCCGAGTATTGGGAAGCACGAGCTTCTCATACTTCGCTATAGCGAGCACGAGCTCGACGAAATGAAATGAAAAATCTGAGTCTTGGGAAGCATGAGCTTCTCATACTTCATGATAGCGAGCACGAGCAAGATTATTGTAGATCGGAATGTACCAAAGTAAACGTGAGATAAGGAAGGTAAAATTCTTACGAGGCATATAACGTGAGAAATGGCAGGGTGCACTCAATTCAAAAATTATCATACTCAGAAATGTAAGCGATAAATTAGATATTGATAGAACTAATTAAACACCAAGAAAAATTGCAAAAAACGTAGTCGGTGGGTTAAGAAATTTTCGCATACTCCAAGCCGACCTATTCATATTCTCACGTCCAACTTGGAGTGGGGGACTAGTTGATCCGGTCAGATTTAGCACGACCCAACAAGGCAAGGCCCAATTGAATTGGCCCATGCCCAATTGAATTGGGCCCATGTACAAAGAGAAAATAAAGCCACATGGTATAGGCGACGAGCAGGCGAGCGGCGAGCGACGAGCAGATGAGCGGCGAGTTAGGCGAGTGACGAGCGATGAGCAATAACTGACGAGTGGGAAGTGAGACGTGGCAAGTACCACATCATTACTTAATCACTAAGGCTTGGACTTGAAGTCATTTTATTAAGTAAATTGAATAAACTCGTTGAAGTCCACAAAATATCTCTTCTATAAATAGAAGAGATATTCCACCTTCTCCAAAACAGGAATGGCAATGGAAACAAGATAACAAAATCACTGCTCTTCCTCTCTATTTATCTCTTTATTTTTATTGAATATATTACTGGATTTCAGAGGTGTTCTAACTAGAGCGTCGGAGTGCTAACGCCGGGAGCACCTCTCCCGGTCCTTTTGCAGGTCCACGATGAACAGGCCCAATACGGAATGGACCCGGAGGTTCGAAATTCCTTGAAGAGGCCCAAGACGGAAGGGACCTGGAGGTTCGAAATTCCTTGAAGCGGAGAAACCCAGCCGCATCAGCAGGAACAATGTTGTACCACACTGTAGTCTAAGGGGTTTTTTGTTGGAGATTTTGTCGTTGATTATGAAATTTGGGAATTAGTTATCCCGTACAACAAGGTCCACGGTACCTACAGGCACGATTATTAAAATATTATAATTTACAATTCAAAATCTTACGATTTATATCTAAATCAATTCAAATCTATGGTTATCTTAAACGAATTTACTTAACTTTTTGATTTCATTATTGTATACGTGTATGAAAATTCATAGTTGAGGGGCGGTTGTAATTATCCAAACAAGAT
>NC_142541.1:10595000-10680000 GCF_056151865.1 Erythranthe guttata
TATTATTATTATTATTATTATTATTATTATTATTATTATTATTATTATTATTATTATTATTATTATTATTATTATTATTATTATTATTATTATTATTATTATTATTATTCTTGTTATTATTCTTGTTATTATTATTATTATTATTATTATTATTATTATTATTATTATTATTATTATTATTATTATTATTATTATTATTATTATTATTATTATTATTATTATTATTATTATTATTATTATTATTATTATTATTATTATTATTATTATTATTATTATTATTATTATTATTATTATTATTATTATTATTATTATTATTATTATTATTATTATTATTATTATTATTATTATTATTATTATTATTATTATTATTATTATTATTCTTGTTATTATTCTTGTTATTATTATTATTATTATTATTATTATTATTATTATTATTATTATTATTATTATTATTATTATTATTATTATTATTATTATTATTATTATTATTATTATTATTATTATTATTATTATTATTATTATTATTATTATTATTATTATTATTATTATTATTATTATTATTATTATTATTATTATTATTATTATTACTACCATCGACTATGCCTTAGGATAAGATAGGTGGTTGAAGCGCACTTTGTTTTGATCAAATTTTGATGGTTCATTATACGATATCATTCGTTCTGTCATCTATTTACAGAGTATGCTTTTTCAGAAGATGATTTAGATTTTAGATGGTTGTAGCTCTGTTTTTATGAGTTTATGTTTCTTTTATTTAATTGTTGCAGTGGTTCTCCTATCTCTATATTTGTTGTATCCTTTTGTATCCAGCTTCTTCTCCTGACAATAATGTTATCTCTGCTCTTTTTTTTTTCAATAATGTTCTAGTTTCTACAAAACACTCTCTCTATATATATATATATATATATATATATATATATATATATATATATATATATATATATATATATATTTCTAACTACATAATACTTTTGAATGGAAAGATTTAGAGTTAGAGAGGACATGGGAAGGAATGTCAACCTTAACGATTTGAAAATGAATAATTTAACACGAGATCGAATAATGACTATAAGTCGTATATGTCTCACTCGGTGTAGTATTAATTTAGTTGATAATTTATACCCTTTAGTCTAGGAATTTAAGTAGGAAATCTATATTGATCTATTTTTCGAAACATTTGGTAACAGAGTAATGAATGCTCTTTGCATTAGTTGTTGATGAGGACTCGAGCAAGCTTGAAGAGCCACCTCTCCATGTAGTTGTAGACATGCTGGCCAGCTGCATATTATCAAACGTGATAATAACTAGTAAATAAACTCAAAGCGGATCGCATATTCTGAATTTCATATAAAAGCGGAATTAAAAGGTGAAACTGAATTTGCCACTATTATGCGATTAGACAGGGCTTTCAAGACTTTGAATCTTTCCATGTCCGTGTAGTAGGACAATTCTTCTTCTATCAAAAAAGACGCGGTTTCATCAACTTTTCTCCGATCAATGTCAGTTACGGAAGGGAAAAGTAAAGACAAAAGTTTACCGTGCAAATACTGATGAATGTTCTATATGGAAAAGCAGATTGGAATTCTGTAATCTCAATCGGCACAAGTTGAACGAAATAAGTCCAGTCGAATGCGAGCCAAGCTAGGTAAAATGGGATGCAAAAAGAAAATTGGAGATCTTATACCTTAATCTTAGTACACAAAACACTAAGGGAATCCCGACAAAGCAAGACAAGTAAAAAGTAAAAGCAACTAGATGATTCGATGTCGGATAGTCGCATGCCTTGAATCTGCCATAGGCTAAGAGCTTTCTTCTCTTATTATTGATATTTCTTCTCTTATTATTGATATTTCTACTCTACCTTTTATTGTATTGAGATTCAATCAATCAACAGCAACTCGACCAAAGCTAGAGGAAGGGATATTTAAAGCCCACGCTCAAACCTATAATCCTTTTGCTATCGTCCTCAGTCCGGTGCTATTCTCAGAGACAGGTACAGAAGATTCTCAGGTGCGGAAGAAAGGAGTTATCGAAGCAGGACAAAATCACTAATAAGTCAAAAGCCACAGGAGCTGCGGGCAAGTGCTTTGTAGGTTCCAGTGAACCTTTAGGCAGAGAACTGGATTGGCTTAGAGTGAAGTTTACCGTAGTAGAAAAGAGGAGCATCGCGGACGCCTTAGGCCTTAGAATCTAATTCTAAAGCGGCGTGGCGTTGCTGGCTGCTTCATTTCTTTAAAGAGACTATCCTACTCTGCTGCTATCTCCCACAAGCATGTTCTTAACGCAAGTGAATGATTTGAAATTCGAGTTATTTCACGGAATAATACTCGTATATATTGAGCTCGTAATGGTATCTCGCAATTCAGAAGTCTCTCTACGCTGAAGAATGAGCGTGTTCTTGGGCCATCATAGAAACATAGATAGGGTCAACGACGGAACGAACAGCGAAACTTTACGACAACTTTTTCGTACACGTTCACTTGCATTACATACACAAGTGCTCTCTGAACCGGTTGGAATTAGTAAATTTTCCATTCGGTGAAGAAGCATGTGAATCGGATCAAATCTTTTGAAAAGAAAGCTAATTTAACTACATAAAGCTTTTCGGTAGTCATGCCCAAGATTTTATATGAACATGTAACAGTTTAAATAGAATTATGAACTGAAAATGTTTTTTCAAGTGGACCACGTTCCTCCAAGAAGGAGCTATAATAGCTACCCGAGGTCATCTTCTTCGAAGCCTAATTTATACCACGGAACAACACAAGACGGTATAATTAGAAGTACTCCGATTGCAAGAATGAGTCGAATGGCGGAAGATTTTTCGCGGAAAATCTTTGACGGATGACGTTTTGAAGATAATATTTTTTGTTGAGGAAGAGACAATGATTCAAGTTAGGAGAATGACTCAGATGGAAATTGTTAGGAGAAGAATCGTTAGGGCTAGGGCCTAGGCATCTATAGTTCATACTAGAAGTTCAAAGCGACATAAACATAGTCCTAATTACTATTACACACACTACTAATTACTATAACACACGCTAGAAGAGTACGATAGAAAACATAACCATGATTTGAACTATTTCGTTTGACCTTATATTTAGACCATAAGTTCTATGAACCCCGGTCGCATTGATTCAAGTTGCATTTTAAAGCCAACAAATATATCTACATATTTTATATTATGCATTTTCCAAACTTCAAATTAGATCTTAGCTAAAATTGCAATTTAAAATCAACTACGCACATCCGTCCTTAATTGCATTATTGTTATCGAGTTTTGGCTAATAAGAATACACAGACAGTTTTCTAAAAGAGAGGAGAATAACTTTGAGTGAACCAAAAACAGAACATTCTTATAGCGGCTTTTACAATTTGTCATAAGACTTCTTGTATAACAAGCACAAACAATGTAGACATATTGATTGGAACGGTGCGTGTATACATTATCGCATACATAGAATAGAGAATGCATTCGCGCAAACACGAGAAACAATAAGGTTGGGTCTACGTTTTGTATACATAACCAAGTATAATTCATTTAAAGATTTAATAAACATGTAAGTTGCCAAAAGATAATTTAAACAAACTAAATACATTGCTGTACCGTAAAAGAGAAGGGTGAGAGCCAAAACTTTTCCCAGCACATAATAAGTTATAACGATTGAAACGACTTGTTCATATACCTTATGAATATTCATTCAAGTAGAAAACTTGGTGATCAACTTATCAACGTGAATTACGATATCGTCAATACAAGGCCGTACCGTAGCTTGAGGCTGAAGCATCCATGTTACAAACTGATGAAGTGGCTCCGGATAAGGAGGGTTGGGTCCAGCTGGCCACTTTATTTGGGCGTTTACGATTGCCAGCTGTAAGCTCCCACCAGATTCCCCAAGTGCGTATTCGAATGGGGACTCCCCATACCTATGAAAACCGTCAATACGTAAATGAGAGCAATACACGAAGAAAACAGACATGTAGAGAGAGAGAAGCTTGTCTTTACTGTTGTAAATGAAAAAACCAAAATAGAAAAGATGGCCGAAAGAAAAGCTAGTGGTGATTCTAATAGTGATGTATCGGGAGAGAGAAAAAGAGTTTCCTAGTATCATTGTCTGACTACTTATATTGGAGACCATTGGATACTAAGACCTTACGATGAAAGTCTCACTAACAAATACGTTCCTACGCTAAAAAGTCGAATGTGAAACGATTATTCGCTTTTTAACGTAATGAATTTCTTAGCTCAAAGAAGTCCGTCCAACCTTATACCTATATATAATATTACCATCATAACTCACTTTCTTTGATTTTAGAGTTAAGACCCGAAAACGATGTATCATGAAGGTCTGGGATCTCTAGTCCCTGCTATTTTGATAAATTTGAGTCACTTTCTTCCAAAACCAGCCTTTTTATTGAAAATGAAAAGTAGCGGAATATAAAATTACTCTTACTATATTTCTAAACATACTTCCATTACAAATAGTATCACATGTTGTTTCAGTCAAAAGTAGTGTTAACAGCCAAAATACAGTTCACCATAGAGCACCCGCAATAGAATATAATTGTCAAATTGGGAGGAGCCTTTGACGACATGAACAAGGTTGTCTTGCCTTTCTTTTTAGATTTGTTTTCATCACTAAAAGGTAATCCAGTTATGACTATTTTAGAATGAAGTTCAATCCTTTTTCGAAATTCATAAACCATTGAAATTGTTTTAAAGATAGAAGAAAGAACTCCTTCCACAATCCAACAAACAGTACTCCAGTTATGACTGTTATGTGACATTAAGTTCTTCATGTCACAAACAGCAATATAAGGTTAATTTTTCGTTTCTAGAATTTGTACTTATGGAGTATAATTGTTTATGGTTACATTCCTAGTTCCAAAGTCAGTATTGTACTTGCCACAAAATATAGTTGTTTTAAACTACGATGACATCTGGCTTACGCGGCAACAAAAGAGAAAAGGTTTTTCTAGATTGATGCTACGGTTGACTATGTATCGAATTAAGTTGGTAAAGGCTTATGTGCCTGCCACATATTGCAAGGAAAATACGCCGACGAACAGGATCAGAACTTCATTAATCTTGCTGCACAAGAAAAGGAACTTTCTAAACCCCTTTCTTGTGTTGAAGACTAGGAGAATAACCCATGGAAAAATGAAACAGTATTTTCCTACATTTTTTTCTCCTAATCCAAAGATCTAGCACATTTATCAGGTCAGTAATGGAATGCAATTGACCTTACTTTGGTAAGGGAACACGTCTACGTGTAATGCTTAACAATAAGTTCCATGTTCCAGGTGCTTTAATTGTAATGACAACACACATAGGAACTCAACTATGTCCTCTGAACATAACTATAACAAGTAAACTCGAGTGGTGGTTGATGTTTATCCAGTTCATAATAAATAATTTTATACCAGGTAATGACCCTATACTAACACATAATCACAATCATTTTACTGAGGAACGAAGTCTTACATGATTGCAAATAAAGTGCAGCCTAACGACCAGATATCAGTTCTCTCATCAATATCTGCATGGCTTGGGCAATCCCATAATTCAGGTGCACGGAAAGGGGCAGAACAGTGTTCAGAAGCCCATTCCTACATAAACCAACATCAAGAAATCAAGTGAAAGATATTTCAGAATATGCAAAAAATCTGGTCAATGATGCAAAGCATGATAAGATAGCTCAAATTACAGCTTAAAAGCCTGTTGCAGTTTCCATAAAGGAGCAGAAAAAGCGATGCAGCAGAGTTAATCCGTATTTGACTACATAGACCGGATTGGGCAGTTCACCAAGTGAAACCAGATTCCAGTTTGGTGGGCAAAATCCAAATGCTCGATTTTGCAGGAGAACCTCTTTATTTATTTTTTTCTTTTCTGAAACTAAACGAACTGCCTATATAACCAGGTTATCTGTGTTGTGGCCTTATAACACATTGCTTGACTTGAAGAGCCATGTCGGTGTTGCTCTCATCTCTCTTTGCAATGTAAGAATTTATTTCTCTCTTCTTTCTCCCTACCACATTTCTCTCTCTCCTTCTCCCTCTCTATGTCTCTGTAGAAATAAATCTATCTATGACTTCCTGTTTGAAATTCTGCCAATCTCAGTTCATTTTAAATTTGAATATTCCATTTCCAATCTTAGATTGTTAAGAGGTCATAATAGCATCCTTTTTTATATTTCCATCTAGTAAAAGTTTATCAATCATGTTTTACATTATACACATTTCTATGTTTGAATAATAGACATAGTTATGTATCTATTTACATGAAATTTTATGTGAATATGTATAACAAATACATCATATGGAGCCGTTGAAAAAATACTCCATGATCATATGACTACCATGTTCAGAAAACAATTGAGCATATTTATATATTGGAATTAAAATAAATTTGTAAGGCCACGATAACTGCAGATAAAAAGAACCTGCAGCTGTAATGCTTCTGAACGAGTTCGAATTTGCTTTCTTGCAGGACGAGCACTCCCAAAGTCCATTAATGTAGCTAAAGGTGACTGTCCTTTCCTGTGTGTCAAAAGGACATTGCCAGGTTTGACATCATTATGTGCATATGGAGGATCAGAATTGTGCATATGCTTAAGTCCTGCACAGAGCTGCAAATGAAAAGTTTGTTGATACATTGTTTCCTCATGAGTTACGCATAATTAGCCATAAATAGATACATCACCGAATATTAAACTAAAAGCATTCAACATTTCAACTTCCAAATATTTCAATAATGTACTATCTAACTTACACGAGCAGTCGTGATTGGAATGCTCACATAGCATGTCCAGCAAAAATAACTAGGATATAGTAGTACAAATGCAGGCTTTCACAAAGAAAAGGGCTATGAGTACATTGCGAGATAGAATACTGAGAATCATCCACTGAAAATGCTTCTTGAAATCCGAGAAATCAAATGATTATGAAGACTAACGGAAAGTTGGAAAATAACTTGTACTTACCTAAATGGTCCATACATAGAGACGCAGAATATAAGTTCAGACCTACCTGACGAAATATTTGAAGCACATGTGATGTAGAAAAGAACTCCTTCTTATCTTTCATAGCTTTGGTGTTGTCTAATAATGTTCCGTCCAAATGAACAGGAAACAGCAAGTATGCTTCATGCTTCCAGGTTTGTTCTTGTGAAGCCTGGTCAAAAGAAAGAAAAAAAATATATATAAACAAGCAATCAAATGAGAACTAAGGAATGCGGTACATTGAAAGGAACTAAGGAAGTGATTGAAGGTTTAAATAGAGAAGTGCAAGTAGATTCGACAATGTTATTTGTCCACTGTTCTATAATGTTCCCATCATAGTAAAACAACTTACGACATAGAGCTTCATGTATAATTTGGCCTCTCTCAAAAGTATTTACAAAAATGAGATGATGTTGCTAGGGAAACAAATCTTGTATTAGGAAATTATTTTCCCAAAATTGGTGCATGTAGGAAAACATTACGTGTTTATGAACATTCATATCAGAAACAAATCAAAGCACGACACTTGAAATAAAACTAGTGAAGAAATTCGCTGTACATTTCATCTTTTACTATCTCCCTACATGCACATTTAGTTAATTGGTGCACTAGTTATTCATAGATAAATAGCAAAAATATTTACAATTACAAAAAATATATATAAAATAATAAAGTTGCAGGTCTAACACTTTTTTCTTCTCATAATACAAATCTGTATATACGTGGGAGCGAGAAGCCATCATCACCTTTATCCAAATTCCAAAGTAATGCTTTTACATCAAGGTGATGAAGCTCTTCGTATTGATCATATGAAATATAAAATTGCAGAGAGAATGCACAACATATAGTGGGAATAGTTTGTCTGGAATTATGTAAAGAAAGGCAGACAACCAATTTGACGTAACTAGAGTTCAATAACATGCGGTTCCAATGTAGAAAATAGCCAATTCCAGTTAACTGTCGGTTGACCTTTTTTCTTTTGAATTAAAACGAAAAATAAACAGTTCAAACCAGTGGTTCACAACGGTCACTTAATTGTAGCCTTTGATCTACTACGGGCACGTAATCGTGGCCAATCAAAAAACTAAATACATTGATTCAGTCCTGATCGAAATCAAATCGAAACTTGGTCCTGCCTAGTCAAAAACTCATTTTAAGTGTGAACTTGTGATTTCCGGACTTTCAAAGTATTAATTTTTCGTTCGTTATAACTAGAGGATCAATATTCCATCTTTGTAATTTTTAGTTTCTAGCTCTTAATAGATCAATATCTGTATCCATCAAATTAAGTTATATGTTTTGAACGAACTCAGGTGGAAATCTGAAGTATTGATATCAGCTATCCCTACTGATCCATCGAGCTTTTATCAAAAGGAAGTATTAAAAGTCAATTACTGAATTGACTTTCAGTTTTAGAAAGAAAACTCCATTAGTTGGGATAGGAGTGCCCTTTAATGGTTTGTAAAGCAGATTATTGTTTATTTATGAATACTGCATAAAGAAATCTTCTTACAGAACTGATTCATTCAGTCACGGACAATCCATATACCAGAAGCAATATGTTTTGAGGAATATACACCAGTGACTTTGATCAGTAAACAACCGGCTATTGGAGAATGTCAATGATGGTTTTTTCTTATCTTTTTAGCAGATTACAGCTAACATGAAATGGAAATATTGTTATGTGCAATTCCATCACTCAATAGTCAATATCCATCACCAACCACAAAGTAGCATTTCAAGCACAAGTAATGCAGAAAAAGGTGTCAATTGACAAAATCATTGAAAACAGTAGCACTTAAAAATCTAATACACTGATAAGTACTAATGTAATTTTGTAACACCTCAATGTCCCTTTCAAATTGCACATGACCTTCCAAGGATATGGATTTTAGTTGCCAGTCTGTAAAAATGGTAAACAGTTCATCTTATTGAAGTTCTTTTTTCTTCATCGCTCTTTTATCATGGATTAGATCTTCTACGGGTTATTTTCTCTTTGCTCGTGATGCACATATTTATAGAATCACACCAGGAGAATGGATTTCTGACCTCCATTATTAACCAACCGACTTCTGTCTTATTTGTGTAGCCAAAGTGACTCCTAGCTTGTTAATAATGTTAGGGCAAGATTTTTCTCAATAAATTATTTGCAACTCGGAGTAACAGAGGGTTCACCATCTAGCGGATTCCAACTTAATTTTTCAACATTTTTTTTTTTCCGTACAGTTTGTGTAGGCCTCTTACGTCGAATATAGTCACTTAAGGTTCATGCAGTAAGCTTTTCTTCACAAAACTAAGTACGTTTGTGCTGGTAAGAAAATGAGATAGTGTATGACAAAATCACTAAAAGAAAAAAAGAAATTACCTTGACTGCAATGATGGCATGGTCAAGAAGAGGAAGCAGATTGGGATGGCTAAACTGAGATGAAACGTGAATTTCCTCCCTCACTAATTCCAGTTGCTCGCTGTTTTGAATGAGAACTTTCTTCATTGCGTATGTTCCATCCACTGTACAACAAATAAACCAAATAGACAGTACAAATCAATTGTTTTCTTTTTTTTTTTTTTTGGGGGGGGGGGGGGGGGGGGGGGGGGGGGGGGATAAATTTATACGGTTAATACTCCATCTATCTGGTCTAACTCGAACGTTCATTCCCTAGAACAAATCAATATATACGTTCACACGTTCTTTCATTTGAATCATATTCTTTATCTCGACACCAGCTCATGAAAGCACTTCGGAATACCAAGTGATACTTCCGTTAGTTTTAACTTCAAAATGCCAAAAGTTGTGTCAGGGTCAAAATGCCAAAACTATATTGACTTGCATCTAGTTTTTCCAACTATACTTACCGAAATCCTTAAAATGGTTATACTGCTCTGGCATTTAACTAGTATATTAAACAAGTGACACTCTAGGTTATTGTTTAATTTCTCTGCTCTATCATCTCCGCTGTTAAACATTATCCAGTACTCTTTCAACAAAGGGTTTTTATTTCCCCTAGAAACGAGCTGATCCCGTTAAACATAAACAAAGCATTTCAATCAGTTTTTTTTTCTTTTTTTGCACGAAGCAATACAAACCAACTTAAATAAAATCATCTAATCTTCATCCATCACTTCTTGTTCTACTAAGATCCATCTTAATATCATCTCAATCAATTGAATTAGATATGACTATCTATCCTTCAGATCCTAACAGGCATAACTTGAGAAATCGAAATGCAATTGAAATCAAATCAGATCAAAGCACACGCCCATCACAGAAATACTAAAAAACCCTAAGATCGCCGGATCGGATTTAAAAAAAAAAAAAAAAAAAAAAAAAAGGGTACCTGAGACGTGAGAAGAGTCCTTGATTTTGGAGGAAATGCCATTGGAAGGGTTTGAAGGATCAGCGAGAAGCTCCTTGACGAGGTAAACGTAGGCGAAGCCACCCTCGCCCAGCTGCCTGACGATCCTGAAACGGTTCTCGTTGATCCAAACATCGCCTCCACCATTGACGGCGTCGTACAGGGCATTCAATCCGGAGAACGAGCAACCCATCTCTCTCTCTCTCTCTCCTCTCTCTCTCTAGGATCGATCGATCTGTGAAATGGAGAGTGTTGTTTCTCCCACCCACGAATCCCCACAAAGAGAGCGTGTGCGAATGTCTCCCTACTACTCTATACTCTATATATGGATTGCCCAAATACAATAGAGTGAATTCAATGCAGAATTATGGAGTATTAGTTAATAAGAGATCTATGGAGGGCTGACCTCGCGCATTTTCCGTTTCTATAACGTGCTATTTATTTATTTATTTATTTTAATCGAAATACTTTTGAGTGCGTTAGTTAAAAGTGTTTATTTGTCTTTGATTTTCATAGGATTTTTACCTTTTACACATGCTAATATTATCTTGCCAAAACGTCTATTGGTCACATACCAAAATTGTCATTTATCTAAGTGCAAATTACGGCCAATCTTGAGGTATGCCCAAATTGCAAAAAACCCTTCTTGTTTGGGTAGTTACAGTTAGACCTGATCACGGTTCGGTTCCGTTCTGGTTCCGGTTCCGAACCGCCTGTTCCGGTTCCTTTTTTGGAGGAACAGGAACCGGAGCGAAAAAATCTGGTTCCTTGCGGTTCGGTTCCTAACCGGTTCCCGTTCGATTCCCGGTTAGAACCGTAGAACCGTTCGGTTCTTAATAATAATTTTATATATATATATATATATATATATATATATATATATATATATATATATATATATATATATATATATATATATATATATATATATAACTTAAAAAATACTTTAAAAAACTTAAAAAAAAACTATTAAAAATATATATTTTTTAAAGTGTTTATATTTAAAAAAATTAATTTTTTGTAAATACGTAAATTTTTTTCTTAATACTTAAATATATATATATATATATATATATATATATATATATATATATATATATAATATATATATATATATATATATATATATATATATATATATACAGAGAGAGAGAGAGAGAGAGAGAGAGAAAATTAATATTTCTTTTTTTTTTTTTTTTAAAATGGTTCAAACGGTTAGAACGGCGGTTCTAACCGTCGGTTCCCGGTTCCAAAAATGAGGAACCGGAACTGAACCGGTTTTTTCGGTTCCGGTTCCGGTCAAATCGGTTCCGGTTCGGTTCTAAAACCGTTGACCCCGGTTCGGTTCCGGTTCCGGTTCCGGTTCTAACCGAACCGGTGGTCAGGTCTAGTTCCAGTCACCCCTCTTTTTAAATATTTTTACATACAACTTATGTAATTTGGTTATTTATCGAACCAAATTGTGTATTTAGTTTGGTAAACGGTATGAAATGTTGGTGTACCGAAATTTCGGTTCGGTTTTACCAAATTAACATCCCTAAATTTACTTCTCGAGAGGCTGTTTTGTAAGACAATAAAAAGTTGAGGGGGTGACTGTAATTACCCAAACGGGAGGGGGAGTTTTGTAAATTTGGTCATAACTCAAGGGTGGCCGTAAGTTGCCATTTATCTAAATTTGGTTGGGTAGTTTACAAAATTACATCGATTTGTTTCCCCCTCTAGCTAAATGATCACACTCGGGTTAGGTAAAGACCCCCGGCATGTCCGTAACATCCCAAAAGTGACCTAGTCGGAAAACAAATACTTAAATGGTTGTGTCTAAAAGTGAATACAGAAGACTAAAAAGCTAGAACAACAAAATTGTTGTTCCCGATAAATAAAACAGGTAGTGAATTTAGTAAAATGGTCGAACAAATTAGTGAAAATACGAAAAGATTAGTCGAGGCGAGAAAAACTTTTTCCTTAAGACAATATTGCCCCACTACGGTGCTTACGGTTATTTGTCAACGGTCTCCGAAGATACAACGGCTAACTCGGCAGATGAGCACTTAAAATCCCGAGTACAACGAACGTTACTTTGTATCTCAAACTCTCGAATCGAATACGGAAGAAAATATTATACGAAGAATATTTCCGGGCTAAAGAACAAAGAAGAATTTCATAGAACAAAATTATAGAATTGAATTGATTTTTATGTTGTTATTAATCAAACATGTGGAGTTTTTTATTTATAGGTTTCCAATGGTTGTGATTAATGAATACAACCCTTAATAAATTAAACAAATGAAAAGGTGTGGCCACATCTCTTCATATTGTCACACCTATTTGATCAAATAGGTGCCTAAAAACCTTTTTCTAATTTTCATTCAAAAATAATTTTATTTTATTAAATAAAATTCCCAACAATCCCCCACATGAATGAAATTAACGAAAAACGATGGATTCTATCGAGAGTTCAAGTGGAAACTATTGCAATGGGGATAGGTAGTTTTTGGCTTTGAACCTTCCTTAGCGGTATACCATCGGATTTACTGGGCTAGTTAGTGAACGTGATTTCTTGAACTGCCAGCCGTTTGTGTAAACCAAGACAATGATATCCCACACAATAGTTTTCCCATATTTCATCAGTTCTCATGGTTGCGTCCATTTTGGCCCTGGAGCACATCTTGGATTCATAAGTGTTTGTCTTTTTGAAGCGGCCTACACTTCTACACTTAGATATGTGATGTCCTATTAAACATATCCTGTCAATACCTCACCTTTTGTCAAGGTTTTGGAATCATTAAAAGATTTCGCTTATCCTTTACCCTCTCCGCATGCAGCATTAATGTGTATCACGGGAATGAGTTGGAAATATATAATTCCATAGGAATATATACTCCTTAGTGCATCACTGAATTTTCCATAACTTAGTTGTCCCTTTTGAGCTAGTTCTTGGGATCTCCAGTCATCATGGATGGGTTTCCACTATAGAAATTCTTAATTTGTGGGTTTTTAATCTCACTCCCCTAGACAAGCAATATGTTTGATCTCTGTAATTAACTTTTAGTCGCGGATCCGCTATTTAACCATTGATTTTCATAATCAAAGTTAATTATTTATTTTGAGATCAATTGCCTAATGGTCTTATGTGTATGACGAATGTGTCGATACTTGCCATTATACATGTTGTTTGTGCCCTTATCGTAATTGATTGACTATCGCAATTTTTTCATAACTGCAGGCACCGACTTAGTCCAACACATAACATCCTCCAATAATTTTATGAAGTTTATTCAACTTCTTTTATAACTTTATCCAAAGCTATATATTCGAATTCGACAATGAATCAATATTCACTTTTCTTTGAGAATTTTCAAGATACATAATCTTAGTGGACTCATATATCCAATGCACTTTCCTAATACAATTGGATATTTTCTTTAGTGTAATCCATTTAAATGCGATGCTTATATTACTTAAGAACCCTTATATTAAATGATTATTTATCTTGTGATTGCATATCTACAAATATGCAGTTCATTATACTGCCAAATTGTCCAAAAATATTTGTAATTTAACCATTAGTCATCATTATTTTTGGCAAAGTAAAGACTTGGTCTTTAGACAACTAGATCTATTTTCTAGTAGTGTCTCAACATGAAACTTTCAATAAGACTATCTTTGTCTTAGTGAATTTAATACATAAGATTACATCGTCTAGACCCTCGTCTTTCACATCAAACATTTAATTTTTATTTTTTTCAATATTTTCTCAACGTTCAAAATAATATCATGATCACTATCTCATGATTATAATATCGTCTATAGACATATACTTCCATGTCCTTTTAATATAAACACACTGGTCACACTCGTTATTAAGAGAATTATTTGATAACACGATTTTATCAAATATTACTTTAAAAGGACTTAACGGACTCCAATATCTTGTTATAAATAATCAAAAAATTCCATAGCTACTAATTTAGCTTTATAGGACCACCATTAATCTTTGTTTTGAATAGTCCATTTAAACCTTAATGGTTTACTACTTGGAAGAAGACAAACTAACTTCCACGTACATTCCTCCAATGTAGACAATATTTCAATAATTATCCTTTGTTCATTTTATAACTCATAAGTTATAAAATCAAATCAAATCAAACATATTGATTTTATTTGCCATCTTGTTGTATCTTGGTTGTTCATCACTTTGATGATTTAACACTCACACATATTTTAACTTGGTTGTTCATCACTTTGATGATTTACCACTCACACATATATTTTAACTTGGTTGTTCATCACTTTGATGATTTACCACTTACACATTTATAAGTTCTCTTATTTAGAATTTATTTATTTTCTTATTTTACAAGAAAACACAATATAATCAATTTGCATTAAGAGTGATCATCTCGTGCACAATCATTATTTATATATTCAATATTTATT
Source organism: Erythranthe guttata (assembly GCF_056151865.1). Classification (NCBI taxonomy): domain Eukaryota; kingdom Viridiplantae; phylum Streptophyta; class Magnoliopsida; order Lamiales; family Phrymaceae; genus Erythranthe; species Erythranthe guttata. The sequence continues at coordinate 10,609,810 of NC_142541.1, forward strand.
TACTTGACTATAATAGGCCTTATATTAACTTAGGTATTTTTTATTTTGTTTACCTTGGCCTAAACACCCCTACATTTCTAAATATTACGTGGTTATTGGTTAGGGCCTAAAGACCCTCACATTTCTAAATATTTATGTGGTTAGCTCGGACTATTTAATTTATGTCGTTAGGGCTTAAAGACCCCCACAAATTTTAGAGTATGTATTCTAGAATTTATCAATATGATATCCATAAACTTTTTCCATGAGTTTTAGTACTCATTTTTTAATTCATTTGTCAAAGTTGGCATTTTCCAACTTTCATTCACATAGCATTTAAATGCTTTGAAATCCTTATTTTTATTTTATTAATAAGGATACCATTATGTAACAAAATACATTTCTTCCTTAGTTAGGGAAATATATTGGATCACCAATATGATTAAATTACAAAGAATTGTATTTCTTTCTCACAAGAAAGCACAAAAAGAGAAATCTTCTCAAGATACTTAAATCTTGTCAACAAATAAAATAATAAAATTTCTTTTTTTTCCTCAAAAAGAGAAAACTCGTCAAGATACTTAAATCTTGTCAATAAACAAGAGAATATTAATCTCTTCAAATGGTGGTTGATATCCACTATTCAATATTAAAATTAGAATATATAAATTATAATCTTAATCATTCATAATTTATGATTGTATGTCCTAAACATGCCGTTCAAAATTCAGCCAAATCCAACGATTTAATTCTACAAAACGAGCTCTTAAGTAAACTGCTCGAATTTTATTTCAACAAAGCATTCATTGTTGTTTACAATTATTTAGGATGTTTGAAAATCAAAATCCGATCTCATCCATTTACATTGTAGATCATCACCTTGTAAATGTGATATCAAAGAATCAAATCGAACCAACGATTCGATCTTCTCTTATGTCCTTGAGACAAGAACTACTCATGTGCTCTCATGAATTGAGCTTTTTTTCAAATTCATTTCAATCATGCTTTTAATTGCACTGTAGTATGATTTATATATAAAACATATGTACATCAATATTATAATAAACATATTATATGACATGTGACCACGACTTTCATACTAGTTGATCATAGAAAGAAACAATACTAGTTGATCATAGAAAGAAACAATAGATCAAACATATTTTATCAATATATACATAGTATACACACGAATACATAATAACATCAAGTTTATATTTCATGGCATAAATTAATTCATGTCCAACATAATGAATTGATATAAATTCTATAGCACGTAATCAATGCTTGTCCTTGAAATAACACAATTCGAATGAATTAGTATGGCTTAAGCAAATAATAATATGTATACTAATATTCCTCTTACTAAGTAACTCATACTTAATGTACGAGACAAGGCTAATCGTTCACAAATGAAAATTAGGAGAAAGCTAATCCCGTATCAAAACTATATGCAATTTATGCAAATAAATATTGCATTTTCATGAGAAATATCATGTAGTATAGCACTTATCATGCGGTTTATGATAAACTTATTCAAATAATTAGCACATACGCTATCACTTTATTGTATTTAGGATAAAAATATTTTTATCATTAATGTACATACACAAACATAATGAATATTCATTAAGCATATATATTGTATATGGTTTACCATGCTTCCACTTATGAAAATTAAACTATCATGCAATAATCCACCATTATATCATATAGCATTATCAATGCATTGCACAAATAAATATATTATAATTAAAAAGCGTACCCGATAAATTATATGTTCGTCAATTCAAAATTTTGTGGGTAGCACCAAATCGTTTCAATATTATGGCAGTTTTGAATGATTTAATCATATCTCTTCCGTCTGAAGTTCGATTTTGTTGATTCAATATGATGCGAATAGCTAAAAAAATTTTCTACAACTTTTATCTTTCAAGTATTCTGAGATTTGGACTGAATCATGACCAAAGTAAGCCTCGAAGTCGGAATAGGTGTGCTGTAAAAATGCACCTACAATGGAAGCACAAAATTTATTAAATAATATTCATTAATTCTAAAATAATATAAACCTCTTCATTATTTTTCGATTCAGTCTTCTTTCACCAAAATTTCATGCATTGGACATTGGTGAGGATTTTAATATGCGACAAGTTGCATTGGTTACGAACGGTTGTATTTCACATGAAACGGTGCATTGGTAGTTCTGGCACCCTTTCGTGTTTTCATTATAACTCCTCCGTACGATATCCGATTCTGAAGATTTAATATGTTCTGGAAATCCAACTTTATTATCTACAACTTCTGTGAAATGTTAATTTTCCATATTCGGACTTTAAGAGCTTCGAAAATGCGAAAGAACGTGGACTTCATGTTCTGTCTGAAGATGAACTTTTTCCTCCAATTTGATTTTGTAACTTCTTGATTTTTGGCAGACTATCTCCTTCTCCATCTCGTTTACAACGTGTGCAGAAAACACAATTTACTGAATCTCACATCCGATAAAATTGGAACGATACAGAGAAGATTAGCATGGCCCCTGCGCAAGGAAGACACGCATAAATCGAGAAATTGTCCAAATTTTTCGAGATTATTGTTCCCGATACATAAAACGGGTAGTGATTTAGTAAAATGATCAAATAAATTAGTCGAACTACGAAAATATTAGCCGAGGCGAGAAAACTCTTTCCTTAAGACAATATTGCCCCGCTACGGTGCTTACGGTTATTTGGCAACGGTCTCCCAAGATACAACGACTAACTCGGCATGTCCGTAACATCCCAAAAGTGACCTAGTCGGAAAACAAATACTTAAATAGTTGTTTCTAAAAGTGAATACAGAAGATTAAAAAGCTAGAACAACAAAATTGTTGTTCCCGATAAATAAAACGGATAGTGAATTTAGTAAAATGGTCGAACAAATTAGTGAAAATACGAAAAGATTAGTCGAGGCGAGAAAAACTTTTTCCTTAAGACAATATTGCCCCGCTACGGTGCTTACGGTTATTTGGCAACGGTCTCCCAAGATACAACGGCTAACTCGGCATATGAGCACTTAAAATCCCAAGTACAACGAACGTTACTTTGTGTCTCAAACTCTCGAATCGAATACGAAAGAAAATATTCTACGAAGAACATTTCCGGGCTAAAGAAAGAAGAATTCCATAGAACAAAATTATAGAATTGAATTGATTTTTATGTTGTTATTAAATCAAACACATGGAGTTTATATTTATAACTTTCCAATGGTTGTGATTAATGAACACAACCCTTAGGAAATAAAACAAGTGAAGAGGTGTGACCACACCTCTTCATATGTCACACCTATTTGATCAAATAGGTGCCTAAAAATATCTTTTAATTTTCATTCAAAAAATAATTTTATTTTAATTAATAAAATTTCCAACAAAAACTAGTAGAGGGCAGAAAAAGGAGCCTGAGATTGTAAATGAGACTGACTAATGAGAGAGGAGAGAATAATCGAAGGGAGGATGAGAAAATGGACGATGAATAGGTCTCAACCGACCTTGGGTTCTTCCGCTCACATATAAGGAAAGTTTGTGCTAAGTGAAGAATCGAACTAGTAACCCAAGCCAGTCTAACCAAAAGGAAAATGGACTCGAAGCATGTGGAAGTGAAGCTTGTACAAAGGGCTCAGAGCTGTGAGGAAGGAGCTCATAGGAAAGCATCGACGAACCACAGGGACAACGACAATGAAGAGGTTTGATCTTGGAGCATACAAGCTAGTTGGGACGATGGCGAAAGCATGGCCACCTGAGCTAATCATGGGGCACTGGTTGATCGCTCTCTCTTTGTGCGCACGCGTGTGTGTAGTCTGTGTGGTGTTAGATTATGTGACCAACAAGTCAACTTGTGGTTGTGGTTTTTCCTTTTATAGCTGCAATAACAATTTATTTCGTAATTAATGAAAGTTTATTTTTTAACAAGCTAAATCTTGTCCTATTTTTTTATGGATAGATATAGACCTCATAGTTAAAATTGTATTACTATGAATTGATCTAGAAGAAGAGATAATTTATTAAGTATGGTAACGATTAGATAAGTTTCTAGTGGATGGGTTATGCTAAGAATTAGGATAATAGTCTTTCATGTTTGAGACTAGCACTTAATGTATGTGAGCTGGATCTTAATTAGGCGTGTGCACGGCTCGGTTCGATTGTGTTTTTGGCTAAATCTGAACATGAGCCGAATATATAGGTTTTTATAAAATTAAAAATCATATATGTCGGTTTTTCATCGGGTTGATTTCTTTCCATTTTGGTTTTTTTTTTCAAGAGTAATTATATATTCAAGTTATACAAACAAAAGTATCCAATTACAATTACTTTCACAACTAACCAATGCAATGAAAATATAAAATATTTAATCCCATAGGACTTAACGTAATTTAGAGGATGTATTATGCTTCATTTTTTTTTCCTATTTTCATCAACCACATTATTAAAACCACGAACTCTAGTAAAATTTTAGTTACTAAATAAATAAAATACAATGTCTCAATTTATGAATAAATGCTTAGGATGAGACAAGTAATTCAAAGATAGAAAGTAAAAGGTAAAGTAAAATAATACATATACATAAAACGAAGTCATTTTATAGTTTTGGTTAGGTTCGGTTTTTCGGTCCGATTATTTACCATTTCCACCATACTGAATCGAATAATTTTGTATTTCAAAAATAAAAAACCGTACATACGGTTTTGCTATTCGGTACGGTTTGAAACGGCTCGATTTTTTCGGTTTTCGGGTCGTTTTTTTGGTTTTTTTTTGCTCACCCCCACTGGATCTCCTCAGCTACACTGTCGAGACATTGACATACTTAAGTTGGTTCTCATAGTTGATGAGTTCACTGAACTCCCTCATCCTACAATCTTTAAATGGTTCCCAATAATCGAGTAGAGGTTCTATGATATATTATAGTTGCACACCATTGGTTTGTAGGACCTAATACTTCACTACGAATTTCATAGTTGTGTTGTGACATGTCCCTGAGTTTCATTAAAGACCGCCCAAAAGGCCAACATTCACATATTCTTAAATCTAGTAGGAGTCTGTTGGTTAGGGATTATTTTCACCGCTTGCTTAATTGTATGGATGGCATGTGTGTCCTTAAGTATATAGTCCACGGTCTTTGGTCGAAGTACAAAGTGGGGTGGTTAGAGAAAAAGGTTCCTCTGAATCACACGCGGATGAACTTTATAGCTTTAGAACGTTCACACAGCTATCGAACAATATTATAGGTCTCGGTAAACCAATGCACTAGTTCGATCATGACATATTGTCAAAAGGACCACACTATACGAAAACTATGATTTAAGGTTCTTGCAGACACTTCATTTATATCTATGAAATCATGACACGTAGTTGTTAGACATTAATCGTGATTCGTTGGCATTAACCGGTATGATTGGCGATGAAGATTAAAATATATTTTAATATATGAGAACACTTGGGACAAGTCCATGAGCGAATAAAAAGTTATTAGAATCACAAAGAGTTGTGGGCCCACGACTAGTTTACACTTGAACTATTGAGGGTCACACTTCTTGTGGAGAGCTAAGATTAATTAGTTAATCTTAGCTAAGACAGAGTTCAATATGATTGAATTTAAATTCGTAATAGACGATTGCGAATTAGAATGAAAAGAGAAAAGCATTTTTATAGAGTGTACTTTCTAAATCAAGGATTTTCTCAATGTAACAGGTACAAATGAAACAGAGGTTTCCAAAAATGGAAAACTTAAAACATTCAATATGTACTTGAATTGATGAAAAGATTATAATATTCTCGAATATGTAATCATTTACCTTATTCGAAATAACCATTCAAGAGATATTAGAATTTTAAGAAGAATTCTTAAAAACTCCTAATGGGCTTGAGTTTTTACTACTAGGTCAAATAGGTGACTTCGCCAACAAGTCAAATAATTCACTATAAACAAGAGGCTTGGGACATAGAAACAAAAACAAAATTCCCACAATCAACTCTCTATTTTACCGTGTCTCTGTGTCACCCCTCTTCTCTTGCCCCTTCATTGAGATGTCGCCTCCAGTACTCCATGCCGTCGTCGCCCCTCTTTTGTTTCTTCTTCTGGTTTCTTTAACCTGTTAAACCTCATAATTTTGTAGTGCTATTTGGTGAGAAAATCTCTTCAAGGTGAAACATGGTTCCGGCTAATTATACAAGATAGGGTTTCAACTAGTGTTTTACTAGGTCATTTGGTTTTGAATGAGTGGATGTTCTTGGTTCTTATTTCTTGCTCCTTATATATATTTACTTCATATTCATTGCACCGTTCATTGTTCTTCGTGCATGGGTCCATAATGGTTAACAAAGTTCTCGGAGTCCGAGTGAAGCTCTGTGTAACTATTTTGCCACAGTCGATTCCAAATTCAACTTTTGTTCAGCAAGTGGTTATCTGATCCGTTGGAGTATTTTTAATAAAAACATATATATTTATTATACAATATAATATTGGCTTTCATCACTTTTACTAGGTCATTTTGACCACTATTCTGAAACCTCCAAAAACATTATTTTCCTACATCAAACACTATAAATTTTCTTCATTGTATATTCAATAGAGGTTTTATGGTGGTCATATATATACTATAAAAAATGGGGCTTTGTCGCTTAGCAAGGTGAAGAAGAGAGAAAAAATTTATATATCATATAGATATACATTGAGCTCTTGTCGTGTGTCGTGTATAAGCTTCTGCTTCACTTGAACGTGGAGTTCCTATGAAGTTACAATAGAAAGATATGTTGTGTTGTTGTATCCCATAAGTGACACGATCGGAACCTTCTGGACCTCATTAGAGAAGGGGTCGTGAAATTCGTCTTGAGAGAGCGACCTAGTTCGCGTCTCTATCTTCACATTATTGCAAATTTTACTACCTTAAAGTGCACCTTTTTTCATTTGTAACTTTTATTCAAAAAATTCAAAATCCTCGTAAACTCTGTCAAACCTTTTCAAACTCTCGGAGATTAAACGAGCAATTTCAACTACGATTTCACGTAACAAATTACCTTAATACGTAAATTTAACCTTTTGTTTTTGTTTAGTTTACGGATTAATTACATCGATTAGTTTAATTTTATTTGAGAATCGATCGAATTCAAAAAAATTCAGTTACGACGTATGTTTCGTACTCTCAAGCACTAAAAATAATGGCTTATTTTGTGATACTAAGCACGAAACCGAGCGACTTTTGAATAATGGTTCCGTTTTGTGTAGATATATAAGAAACGGAGCCATTAATTGAAAAGTCGCTCATTTTCGTGCTTTGTATCACGAAGTGGAGAAGTTCTTTACATATTCTACACGAAACAAAGCCATTAATTCAAAATTCGCTCGGTTTCGTGCTTATTATCACGAATTGGAGAAGTTGTTTACTTATACCAAATTTCGTGTAAATTTGCACAAAACAAAGCTTATGTGAAGTGGAGACTTGGTTTCGTATAAATTTACACGAAACAATATATATATATATTTTTTTAATTTTTTTAATTACTTATTATTATTTATACGTTAAAGTAATTCGTTTAATGTCTTATTCCACATATGGCAAACAAGTCAAAGGCACTTATGCTAGCACTGTTTCTGATGTTGAGCACCAAGAATGGGAGTGTATGGCTATGTTGGCGCGATAAAGGAGAGTTGCGGAGAGAGGTGGGAGGTCGGCTTGTCATGTCGATGGTGATGTCGGTCCTGCATATGCTGTGGAGGAGGTGACGGAGCCCAGCATGGAGATGGATGTTCTTGTACCTCATGGAGGTCGCGGAGGTCATGGATGTTGAGGACGTGCAGCTGGAGGTCGTGGCAGTTGTGATCCGGATTTGTTAAATAGTCCATTTCTCGGGTGGCCCGTTTGATCACACTTTGATTCCGAGTTTCAAGTGGCACATATTGGCATACATTTGGGAGGGATCGGTGAGTTATTACTATTTTTAATTAATGAATTAAATTGTTATATGTTAAGTTAATTTAATTAACTAATATGTGTACTAAATAATTAATTGCAGAAGCGTTCGATTGGACGAGTGGAGTCCCGTATCACCTCGGTGAACAAGTTCACATACAAAAATATTGCAACAACATTGGCTCCTGAAGGCATAGACGTGACTAAGGACACTCAGTTTCTTGGCTTGACCAGCTTGTTGCCCTTAGCTCGGTCCTTCATTCGGGCATAGATGGTCCGCTGTTGTACGCGCTCGTGGAGCAGTGGCAGCAGCCTGAGACAAACAACTTCCATATATTGTGGGGAGATATGACTATGGCTCTCCACGATGTTCAGATGATATTGAGTGCTCCAGTGGAGAGATGGGTGGTCGATCCTAGGTTCAAGGAGGATACGAAGCGAGCTTATTGCGTATAGGCCTTGCCCGAGATTATGGGTCTAGATTCGGACAAGGTGGATGAGGTATGGAAGAAGCGTGGCTGTTAAGTGTATATTTTTACACTTTATCGTACCTTTTTATTTGAGCTTTTGGTGTAGTTTAACGATACTTGGTGCTTGAAAAGTTGATTTATTGTATTTTAGGTACAAATTGAAGAATTGGAAAAGTATGGGGTCAAAACTGCAATTTTGAAGAAAATATGGGCCAAAAGTAAAGAAATCAAAAATCTGAAGAAATTAGCATGGGACGGCCGTCCCAGATTTACACCTAAAACTGGGACGGCCGTCTGAGAAGCAGAAGCCACCTCTGGTTTTGGGACGGCCGTCCGAGTTTTAGTACAAAATTCGGGACTGCCGTCCGAGATGACGAAAATGCGCAATAAAGGAATCCTAATTGCACAAGGAACTACCTTCTTCTCCATATTTTCCACCTTATATAAGACCAAGACAAGCACACAATTGGGGATGGATCTTTTACGCAATTTCAAGAGCAACAAAGCAAAAACGAAGACGAAGAATTCGAAGACTTCAAGCATAGATTTATTGTTTATGACTTGTTTTATTTGCGTTTTTGCTTTAATCATGAGTAGCTAATTTTCTTATTTCTAGGATTTTATTTGGAACCCTATGTGGGATTTATGAACCCAATTCTATGATTTTATGCAAGTTTTAATTCCGGATTATTTCTTCTACTTGTTTTATTAAGTGCATGAACTTGATCAACTTATGTGCTTCTATGTTATTGTTAATCGCATGAATCGGAAGATCGGGTTAATAATTAGAACTGTTGTAGAAGAGCATTTGTGGTATTAACATAGGAATATAATTAATCTCTTAGGTAGTCATTATTGAGATTTGTGCTTAATGTTGTGTTCTAGAATTAATTACGCTGGAATACAGTAATTGAATCTAGAGTATTAGAATCGTAATACACGTGGAAGCGGGTTATGATTAATTTAGCATCTTAGGTTAATAATCCGGGTTAATTACTTGCATAGAAGGAATTGGGGGAGTAATAATCACATAGGGGGGAGAATAAAATCCTAGACTTGTTTACCTTGATTAAATTTTCGTTTTAAATTGCTTTCTTGTTTTTGCTTGCCTTTTAATTTAGTTTAATTTAGTTAATTCTCTCTAAAGTCGACTGTGTAGGGTGGGCTTGATAATAATTGCTAGAATTTAGCGTCTAGGATTAAGTAATTAAATATTCCCTGTGGGTTCGATATCCGGACTTAATTGTCCACTATATTACTTGTACGATACGTGCACTTGCGTGTAGATATTTCAACCAACAAGTTTTTGGCGCCGTTGCCGGGGATTATTTTAATTATTTATTTTATTCTAGCTCTAGATTTGAACAATTTTCACGATTCACCCATTTAGTTTTTCTTTTATTTTTTATTTTTTTAGGTACAGTGTATGCGTAGGAGACTCGATCTTGCTAGAGAACCGTTTGATCCCGAAATCGAACGCACTTTTCGAGCCACTAGGAGACGTCAACGCGCAACCAATACAATGGAGGACGAAGAACGCAGACGCGCAGAGGGTAATTTACTCGGGGCCAACGGAAACCAAGTCCAAGACCCACCCCCCAACTTCCATTACAACCAGCAGCTAGGCCACGGGCACTTCAAGACATCATAATCCACCTATTGAGGCGCACAATTTTGAGATCAAGCAAGGCCTCTTGACGATGCTCCAAAATAACGGGCTATTTAGTGGATTGACGGGTGAAGATCCCCATCTTCACATTATCAATTTTCTAGATACCTGTAATTCCCACCGTCAAAACGGCGTTTCCCAAGAGGCGCTTCAATTAATTCTCTTCAAGCACTCCTTAGTGGGAAGAGCTCGCCAGTGGTTGATGTCCCAAGCCCCCCACTCTATCTCGTCGTGGCCTCAACTCCTCAACCTTTTCATGAAAGTTTATAGCTCACTCGAGAAGGACGTGAGAATCCGACGAGAAGTTCATAATTTTGTCCAAGAGCAAGGCGAGCAATTATACGAGGCATGGGAGAGATTTAAAACTCTTTTGCGTCAGTGTCCAACACATGGAGTCGAACAATGGCGGCAAATCCACATCTTCTACCAAGGGATTAACGAGAATGCACGAACTGTCTTAGATGCATCAACCGGGGGAAATTTCATGAGTCAATCGATACCGGATGCATTTATCATGTTGGATCAAATTGCACAAAATCGGTTTGCCAAGTCAAGCGAGAGGACGGTTAGTGGAGCCAAGAAAATTCCCGAAGTGTTGGAGTTAGATGCAATTACGGCCCTTCAAGCTCAAGTGACCCAAATTGCTCAACAAAATCAACTCCTTCTGCAGCACATCAAAGCAAGTCCACCACAACAAGTTCAAGCAATTGATTCTCCATTTTGTGAAATTTGCGGTGGAAATCATTACACGCTCCAATGCCAACAAGATGTGTAGTCGCTCAACTACGTTAACAATGCGCCTCGCCAATTCCAAAATCAATGGTGGAGATCACAAGGGCAATATAGAGGAAATCAACAAGGCCAGGGATATCAAAGACCTCAAGGTCAATTCCAAAATCAAGCCCCTCCTCAACAAAGCTATCAAGGCAACAATCCACCGGCCCAAAAATCAAACACGGAGGAGATATTGGCCCAATTCATGACTGCTACCCAAGCCTCGCTGCGGAATTCGGAGAATCAATTCGCTTAATTTGTTGTGAATCAAGAGAACCGTCCGGCGGGAGCATTGCCATCGAATACGGAAGATCCTCGAAAGCAAAAGTTCGAGACGTGCCAAGCTATCGATGTCAAGATCGAAAAAAGCGAAGAAATTCAAATAAAGCCGCAAGTCACTGAAGCTGAATGGGTGGAACCAATCCCATATCCACAATGATTGCTAACGAAAAAGATCGAGGTCGAGACGTGCCAAGCAGTCACCTTGAAGAACGGTAAGCAATTGGAGGAAGCCCCACGCAAAGAGAAGAGAAACACGGTAATCGAGAAGCCGGAAGTGAATGAGGAAAAAGAATCAACTCATGAAGAGCCACCATCAACGGTGCCTTCACAAGTCTCTCCAATTCCTTATCCTCAAAAGTTTATAAAGAAGAAGCTCGATGGCGAATATCAAAGATTTTTGGACAAGTTGAAGGAAATTGGCATAAATATTCCTTTCATTGAAGCACTTCAAAAGATGTCAAAGTGGGTGAAGTTCCTCAAGGACCTCGTGAAAAAAAGTAAAAAAAATTCAAGGGAACGAGATGATCCAACTCACGGAGCAAATTAGTGCAATTCTTACTCGGCCCCTTCCACAACAACTCGGCGATCCAGGTAAGTTTACTATTCCTTGTACTATAGGAGGTAAGAATTTTAGATCGCTCATTGATTTAGGCGCTAGCATTAATCTTATGCCTTATTCCACTTTTAAAAATCTTGGGTTAGGAGAAATTGAACCGACGGCTATAACTCTTCAATTAGCTGATAGATCATTAGTTTACCCAAAATGTATTTTAGAGAATGTACTAGTGAAAGTCAATAAATTTATCTTCCCTGTCGATTTCGTTATACTTGATATAGATGAGGATGGGGAGATACCTCTTATCGTAGGGAGACCTTTTTACCCACGTCGAAAACGCTAATTGATTGTGCTAGTGGTAATCTTACAATGACTGTTCATGATCAAACAATCAAATTCAATATTTTTAGTGCTAATAAAAATCCATGTGATAATAATGATTGTTCTGCTATTGAGCTTATGGATTTTACAACTCATGAAAAAATTGATGTTTTGAACTTGGACAATGGGAAAGTATCTTTGAGTGCAGGAGATGATGGCAGAAACGGGAATCGGAAGGAGCAAGTTTACTTTGTGGACTCAATTTCAACTCCTTCGAGAGAAAGTCATAAGATTTGGGGTCTTAACGACGATGAAAGTGCAAGGAAGATGTTGCCACCCAAAGACTCAAGCAAGCCACGAGATAAGGATGAGTCAAGGTATTGTGGTCATAAGGAGAAAGTCAAGAGGAAATTGCACAAAGAACAATTGGTGTTATTGTGCAAATCACGGCTGTGGTTATTCCTAAGGAAGCGCAAATCAAAGTGGTCGGTACCATTTATTGTCCAAGAGATTCTTCGTCACGAAGTGGTCAAAATAAAGGAGCGAGATTCAAATCGTATGTTCAACGTGAAGCGGAGCCGGCTCAAACCGTATTGGGAAGCGAGTGAAGATTGTCAAGTGACTTCGGTCACTTTTGCTTGAAATTAAAGAAGCAACGTCCGGCTGAAGACTTTAAACTTAGTGCTTCTCGGGAGGCAACCCGAGCTTTAATGTTTTTCGTAGTTTTCTTTAACTTTTCGTTTCGTTTTTATTGTTATAGGCATGCATTCTAATTAATTTATTTGAATTTTAATTTTCAGGGCCGAAAACATGGTCAGGGGGTCCACACCGCCGTCCGAAATTGCAAGCAAAATCCCAGACGGCCGTCTGGGAAACAGAAGGCCGCATTCTGCAGCTCTGCCTGTGGGACGGCCATCCGAAAAATAGCCTAAAAAGTGGGACGGCCGTCCCACAACCAGTAAGGGCAAAAAAAAAAAAATCGAATTTCTTTCCCGCCAATTCTCACACCCCGATCACATCGACTCCGACTAAATCAGGTTTTTTCTATCCTTAAAATTTGTGCTAATTTCGTTGAGGGCAACGAAAATTTTAAGTTTGGGGGTGAAAAACATGTTTTTGTGCTTATTTGTTTTAGTTTGCATGCATTAGGTTTTATTCGTTTTTATTGCTTTTCTCGTTTTTCCGGAATATATAAAAAAAAAATTGCTTGAGTCGAATGCATCGATGATTCATGATGATGAGAGATGATCAATGTTTGATGATGAGATTGCTTGTTTTGTGTGATAAAGATTAGATGTTTGTTTAGCTTTCGATTCAACGGAACTTAGAAGCGAATTATTGCTAGGAATCACACTTTGTGCATTGCTTTGGTTGAATGTTTTGTATTTTAAATTTGGAATTAATTTGTGCTAGATCATGCTATGTTCAGTTTTAAAACTCACCTTAGGAAATTTATGATACGAAGTATTGAGTAGTGAGTGATTTGGGATATGATTTGGGCCTTCTTTGAACCGTTTGAGCCTTTCAAGCCGACCTTTTTATCGAAATTATCCTTAGAACCTTGATTTGAGCCTCGGAAAAAAGGTGTTCTTTCTTTTAGCCAATGTGTATAAGATAGAAAAGTGGAGATTCTAGAAAAATTACCCCTTGGAGTTCGGTTGAAATTTTTTATAAGATCCTTCTTCTTCTTCGAAAAAAATAAGAAAAAAAGAAAAGAAAAAAAAAGAGATGCTTCTATATATATATATATATATATATATATATATATATATATATATATATAAAGAGAAGAAGAAGAGACTAGAAGGAAAAAGTAATGACTAGTTGTTGAATTGTTTTGAAGGCTCGATCCATTGTCTTAAGAGCAAAAGTGGAGACTTTTGAACTCTTAAGAATTGAGTTTATTAAATTCCTTAGAGGTGAATTCATTGTTTTAAACGCCTATCTTTCAAATTTTGGCGTAATCACCTCAATTCAAGAAGAATAGACACATATACCCATATTTCCTACCTCAAACCAAAGAGCCTAACAATTGAAAGCCACAAAGCCCCAATGATCCCAATAGTTTAATGTTCGATATTAGTAGAGTAGAATAATTTGGTGAGTATTTGGAGTCAAACATATGCATGTAAGTATAAATTCTTTCTATTTTTAATTTGCAAATATTGGATGCTTGAAGCAATTGTATGATTTGTGGTTTTTGGTAATGGTGAGTGACTAAGTGCTTTTGAATTTTGAGCTTGCGAATGCCAAAGAATTGTCATTATAATTACAAGTTCTGAAAACGTGAAGTTGATCATTGATCTATGTAATGAGATGTAGTAGTTGAGTTATTTGCTTACGAGTAGATTTTGCTTGAGGACAAGCAAAAGTTCAAGTTTGGGGGTGTGTTAAGTGTATATTTTTACACTTAATCGTACCTTTTATTTGAGCTTTTGGTGTGTTTTAACGATAATTGGTGCTTAAAAAGTTGATTTATTGTATTTTAGGTACAAATTGAAGAATTGGAAAAGTATGGGGTCAAAACTGCAAATTTGGAGAAAATATGGGCCAAAAGTAAAGAAATCAAAAATCTGAAGAAATAAGCATGGGGCCGTCCCAGATTTACACTTAAAACTGGGACGGCCGTCTGAGAAGCAGAAGCCACCTCTGGTTTTGGGACGGCCGTCCAAGTTTTAGTACAAAATTCGGGACGGCCGTCTGATATGACGAAAAGGCGCAGTAAAGGAATCCTAATTGCATAAGGAAACTACCTTCTTCTCCATATTTTCCACCCTATATAAAATCAAGACAAGCACACAATTGGGGATGGATCTTTTACGCAATTTCAAGAGCAACAAAGCAAAAATGAAGATGAAGAATTCGAATACTCCAAGCATAGATTTATCGTTTATGATTTATTTTATTTGCGTTTTTGCTTTAATCATGAGTAGCTAATTTTCTTATTTCTAGGATTTTATTTGGAACCCTATGTGGGATTTATGAACCCAATTCTATGATTTTATGCAAGTTTTAATTCCGGATTATTTCTTCTACTTGTTTTATTAAGTGCATGAACTTGATCAACTTATGTGCTTTTATGTTATTGTTAATCGCATGAATCGGAAGATCGGGTTAATAATTAGAACTGTTGTAGAAGAGCCTTTGTGGTATTAACATAGGAATATAGTTAATCTCTTAGGTAGCCATTATTGAGATTTGTGTTTAATGCTGTGTTCTAGAATTAATTGCGTTGGAATACAGTAATTGAATCTAGAGTATTAGAATCGTAATACACGCGGAAGCGGGTTATGATTAATTTAGCATCTTAGGTTAATAATCCGGGTTAATTACTTGCATAATTGAAGGAATTGGGGGAGTAATAATCACATAGAGGGGAGAATAAAATCCTAGGCTTGTTTACCTTGATTAAATTTTCGTTTTAAATTGCTTTCTTGTTTTTGCTTGCCTTTTAATTTAGTTTAATTTAGTTAATTCTCTCTAAAGTCGACTGTGTAGGGTGGGCTTGATAATAATTGCTAGAATTTAGCGTCTAGGATTAAGTAATTAAATATTCCTTGTGGGTTCGATATCCGGACTTAATTGTCCACTATATTACTTGTACGATACGTGCACTTGCGTGTAGGTATTACAACCAACAGTGGCCCACATGGAGGATGCTACAATAGCACTTGTTGATGCCCCACCAAACCAGCCGACATTGGGTTGAGATCTATCTGGCGTTTCTTATCGGGTCAATTTTATTCCCGATAAGACGTGTAATCGGGTGAAGCTGTGGTATATGCATGCATATGCTCGAGGATACCGAACTTGAGAATGTCGGCACATATTCGTGGGGTCAGCTTGTCTAGCCTATTAATACAGGGAGTTGGCGATATGCAGCCGAATGCATTCCAAGACCATGGTTGGATGCACCACATTTTTGCAGGTAAATTGATGTACATTATTTAGTTTTTTTTAAACTGTTTTACTTTTCTTATTCTATTAATTATGTAATTTAACTTTCTATAATTTTCTACGTAGTGCTGGATATACGAGTATTTTCCAGTGTTTCGTCCGTACGAGGAGAACACACGTTATCGTGTGTTCCAGGCTCGATGCAGGCGGTGGAGGGAACCCCCAAAAGTGGGCACAATGCAGTATGTTCGAGGGATACTCGAAGACATGAACGTGGATGATGTAAGTTACTTATTTATTTATGTATAAATATTTTTACGGTTTGTTTTAATTACTCAATTTATTATAAATATTTTATTGACGGTTTATTTGAATTCTTCTATTTATTATAAATATTTAATTTACGGTTGATTTGAATTCTTCAATTTAATATAAACATTTATGTACGGTTTATTTGAATCGTCAATTTATTATAAACATTTTATATACGGTTTATTTAAATTCTTCAATTCATTATAAACATTTATTTACGGTTTATTTGAATTCTTCAATTTATTAAAAATATTTTATTTACGGTTTATTTGAATTCTTTAATTTATTATAAACATTTTATTTACGGTTTATTTGAATTCTTTAATTTATTATAACATTTTAACTGTTTAGGTCAATTGGTTGCGTCGTGTGGCTGGGCTATACATGAGAACATCCCGCGTACACTCTATCATGACACGATCTTGTACATGTGAGTCATAGAGCTGTATATGCCTGATCATGTTGTGGGACAATTCGGATGGATTCAGGATGTTCCACACGGGTTGATCTCGTCAATGGATCCATGTTCACGCGGTCCGAAAGGTGGAACATTGTACGAGGTTACATACCCTGCGCCGGGTGGAATGTGGGATATGCTTGACGCTCATTCTCTTCGGGCTCGACATTATCAAACAACACGATATCAAAGTGATGTCGACGAGCATTACATGACTTTGGTACCGCCCACAGACGCACCTGAGGATCAACAACCCGAGTGTAGGCCCGATTGTAGCACGACAAAGAGTGAGACCACCAGACCAGTCGGTCTTTACCAGGTAGTGCGTGCCTTGTACCCAATCGTCACGAGCACTGAGCCGGCCTTAGACTGTATGCAACAGTTTGCCTCTATGTGCATCGACCTAGCAGATATGATGGGCCTTGGCGCTCGATATATCGACATCGATCATGATGACGATGACGATGACGACGATGACAATGATGGGGATGTGCTATCGGCTATGAGAGCGAGGTGGTAGTTTAGAGATTTATTTTTATGTATTACTAGACCATTTTTTTTATGTATCATTAAATTGTAACTTGATTTTAGTTGTTTAGTGTATTATTAGTTATCGTGATTTACAATTATGTACAACCGAATAAATTCTACAAAATTCCAAACCGTAAGTTAAACATGACACAGACAGAATGATAAATACTAATAAGAACGAAAATACAATTTATTACGATTGCCATTTCAATTAACAAAAAATAAAATCACATTAAAATGCAAAATACAATATTTCATAATCTATCAATTATGAATAATCGACATATGGTTATGATTTCCATCACTAACATTCAATCGCCATAATCCATCATCCCTGGCCTTCTTGCCAATTAACTTGAAATGACAACAATGTTTCTTCAACAGTCCATGTAGTTGTCCAGTTTAGTACCTTACACACGTTAAATAATGAAAATTCTCACTTTTACAATGAAGAATAAGTTGATGATTATGACTAATTGCATTTTCTTTTGCCCACATAGTTAATGCCTCCCTACTATTAAATACGACATCACGTTAAAAGAAGTCACTATGATCATGAGATTCTTGTTCTTGTTTCTGCATAAACAGAAACATTATTAAATTAATTAAACAAAAGTGAGATTTTATTTACATTTACACGAAATACGGTGTGCATTCCGTGTTATATACCATGAAATTCCCACTGTATTTCGTGTAAATATACACGAAACACTACATAATTTTGGACAAAATACGGTTCGTGTTGCAGTACCCAAAATGAAGGTTCAATTTCGGGCAATATAACATGAAATCAGTGAGAAGGTCGAAATTCAAACAAAAACGTGATTTTTTTTACATGATTTTGAAAGTTTCAAAATTTAGAGGTTGGGAGAATTTAGAAAAAGGGTTAAAAGATTTGTCAAAAATGAATTATTTCGCACTTTGAATGGAAAAAAAGCACTAAGAATAGTAAACCTCATTTATAAGAGCATCTCCAAATGTGTAATGTAAACTTATATTTTACACAATATGAATAATAATTAATAACCAAGAGCAAAATAGTGAGCTCCAAGGAAAATGCATAATTAACAAATTGGCTAAATTGTAACTTTGACTTCTCAAATTTGAGAAACCAAAACTATTATTTAGCAAATCTAGAAAATATTAAAATAATATTATATTGTTTATCATTAAAAAATATTTTATATTGTCTTACTTATTTTTTTGTAGATAAATGTACTAAAGATGAAATTTATTATTTTACTTATTATTAATAATAACTATAATTAAAAAAAATATTTATCATTTTAATTAACATAAAAAAATATTTCATAATGAATTATCAATTTTTATGTTTATTAACATATATATATTAATTAAGTTATTGAAATTTTTTATACCAAATTTTAATTAATTTTGTATACTTATTAATTAGTATTATTAGTTATTAGTATATTAATTAAAATAAAAGTCAAATAATTTAGCAAAAAGTTTTTATTAAATATCCAACATATAAATATATTGTTTAGAATAATATACATTTTTATTAATATTTTATGATAACTGAATATCATGTAGAAACTATTTAATAAAAAATAATTAAATACAATAATTGTGTATAATATAAACAATATATGTTGTTGGAGTGCATTGTTAAAAGTGGAGTGCTAAAACACTGTTCATTGGTTATATTATAGATATAGACAACCGCTTTTAGACAAACTGTTGAAGATGACCTAATCCAGTTACGTTAGTAAACAAACTTACGTATTCGATAACTTTGAGGGGTGCTATAGCAAAATTACACCATTATGATGTTATAGTTTTTTTAATTACCAAACAAATTTTATTGTCCATCATTCAACATCCATAGATACCGTTCTTAGCCATTCAAATATATTAATCATTCAGATTTAAGCACTAAATTCAGTTAAACTTAATCTAAATGATTAAGAGAAGTACCACATAAATATTAAACATAAAATATTCATTTTAGTTTGTGAAAATATAGGATAGATATGTGTGTTGTTGTTGTTTTCCCATTAAGGTATTATTCACTACCTACCTCACTGTAAAAAAAAGTTGTTATCTTCGAAGACATGCACATTATCTCATTTTAATTGTTATTATCTTTTTGTTGTTGTTTGTGTTTACAAATTACGAGTATCTTCAATGTCCTAGGGAAAATTAAAGATTATATTATTTTGACTTAAATAGCATGGAGGCTTAGTTTAGTGTTACGTTTCGTATTATCTTTTTTAGTAGACTTGAACTCTATTGGAATATTATGGATGTTTATGTCATTTTGAGGTTTTGGTTTTGAATTATTTGGTTTATATGAAATATGAATATTGTTAATGTAAATTAGTTTATTTTTAGAGCTCAATTGATTGGTGAAATTTGTGAAATATATTGCATGAACAAGGTGAAATATATAATTGAATAGTTTAATTATTTTTCTACAACGCACCGAACATTTGGTTAATATATCAACCGACAACGCACAATGAAATGTTGTTGTTAATTTAGGACAACATGCTTCTGCACTTTGTGATATACCTTGTAACAACATTAACAGTAAGTTGTGATATACCATTCAACTAGACACGAAAATGTTATGGTTAGTGTAGGACAACATGCTTATGCACTTTGTGATATACCTCGTAACTACATTAACAGTAAGTTGTCATATACCTTTCAACAAGACATAGATAAATATTGTGGTTGTTAGCAAATATGGTCGCCGCTTAGTTTTTTCAGATAAGTTGGACGTAATTTGCACGTGTCACTCACGTGACTTGTTTTAACATCGTACATGGCTTCTGTTAAAACAGATTCAAGAAAATGACTTGGCACAACTCGCGTTCCGTTTTGTGAAAAATATAGTTTAAAAGATAGTAGGATCAAAATATGTAGAATAAGCATGTAATTTTCTCTTTTAAATTTTGTCGACCATTTGTTTATCTAATTATAAAACTAAGAATGCTTGTATTGTAAATACTTTTAGAATATTCTTAAAAATTAACATGACATACAAATAAATGTAGTGTATATATTAAATTATGCACTAGAATTAAATGATATATAATCTTTACTAAAAACAAATTTAAAGCGCAACAAATATTGTTTTTAATCTTTAAACAAATAAAAGAAAACATGAAGATAAACTAAATTAGTTGATTTAACTTGATCAGTTGAAAACAATGTCGTCCTCCTCCATTACATATATATATATATATATATATATATATATATATATATATATATATATATATATATATATATATATATATATAACTCTACACGGAAATGAAAAGCTAAATCGAGAAGGAAAGAGTGTAGGGGTATTGTAAAATACAATTTATGTGCTTTTTAAATCGAATCTCAACAATGAAACTATTGTTTTCAGATGACGCAATATATGTTGTGAAATATCATTTTCTATAGACCGTTTGAACAATACTCAATGCACATTGTGAAATAGTCATTTTTCTTGTTTTGTAGAAAATAAAAGTCATGTGAATAACACGTGCAAATTCCATCGAATTTACAAAATAAAAAATTGAGGAATATTTAAATGGCATAACTAGGGTCGAGAGACTACTATTGTAACTTGAAAATATTTAGGGACACTATCGAAAAAAGTGGATAAAATTTTAGGACGAAAAACATATTTTTCCCGTTCACGAACAAATTCCATATATTAATGTTTAGCCCAATGACTACCTAGAATTTGGTGCTAAGTCTAAATTTATTCAAACAACATTAAGATTATGAGATCTAAATTTATTCATCTAATAGTTTTTTTGAGACCATAATTATCTATTGCAAAATTACACCATTATGATGTTATATACACACACATATATATATATATATATATATATATATATATATATATATATATATATATATATATATATATATATATATATATATAAGGAGGAAAGAGTGCTCCTTAATCACAAAGATTATATTGAATACCAAAAGAAAGAAAGGTACATTAACTCTCCTATAGATAGAATCACTCTGCACCAACTCCATCTTTGAATGACCCGTCAACATTAAGTTTGTAGAATCCTATTGGAGACTTGTCCAATCTATACCATGTGCCTTTCCTCAACTTAGGAATAACCAAAGGTAATCCCAATGCTTCAAGGATGTGGGATGTATACATTACGATTGTTTAGTTGGCCTGACGAATGTCAAAGATTCCGTATGGATTTGCCATCTGATCTTTTGTATAATGTTCTAAGAATACATTGGTTATCCGTCAAAAATAGCTCTACACCGGCTATATCATATCTCACATCAAATAAAATAAAGACCCGCATTCTAATACCAAAAATCATGCCAAAGAAGTTCTATACCGTAGTCGCACAATCTGAGCTCCATATTTCTTAGAAGTTCCATGAATATACAAATTATCATAAAAATATCTAAAATAAAAATTAGTCTTCCAATATGGTCTTATAACACACACGCATATAATGAGATTTAAACACTCACTAAATCTTATTCGAGACTTCAATACCACTTAAGTTAAGCCTTATAAGAACAATACTCATAGATTGAGCGAGGAATATTTGAGTTAATACAAAAATATATAATCAACATAAAACTCTTAAAAAATAATATCATTAAATATAAGAAATGGGTTGTGTTTAGATTACACTCATTAATAATAATTTGAAGTCTCGAATAATTCTCGGAGTGGGTTTGTTCAGGATCGTCTCATTAGTGATAGTATTTAATTGGCACAGGAGATGGTCCACTCGATATCAGTTCGTTGTTGAAATTCGAATTTTATTTTGTAGCTGGACATGGCAAAGGTTTATGACAGGGTTCAGTGGCGATTCTAATTTCGTGTACTCGAGCTGATGGGTTTCTCGGCGAACTTGATTGATGTTGTTCGACGATGTGTTTCCTCGTGCTAATTCTCTTAATTGATCAACGGGGAACTGACGGGGTATTTCACTTCGACTCGTGGTCCATTACTCTTAGTTTTTCACTCTTGATCAAATTGTTTCTAAGGCAGGGAGATCCGCTCTCGCCGACTCTTTTTGTACTTGCGGCTGATTATTTTTCGAGAGGTCTAGATGCACTATACAGCCGTTGCCCGAACATGTTTTATTCTACAAGGAGAGGCATCCCTATCTCCCACTAGGCCTATGCGGATGATGTGATGATATTTACCTCGTGCCATAATTTTGGCCTGAAGAAGCTGCGGGATTTTCTCGATCAATATTGTCAGACTTCGGGTCAGTTGATTAGTGTGCACAAGAGCACTTTCACAGTTGATAGGGCATGTTCTGATGGTCATCTTCACACTATTCTCGGATTTTCAGTTATCCGAGAAAGGATCTTCAGTTGGGCTCGTTTTCTCCGAAACAATTATTGCCGGAACCGGTTCCCAGATTCATCAGTTGTGTCTTCACTCTATAGCATGGTGTGGAAGCGCATGTGCCGTGTCCGTGCGCGTGTTCAAGCTCAAATATTTTGGTGGATTGGTTCAGTTCATGTTTATTTCTAGCACCATCACTGGTTTGACGATGGTTCCCTTTCGGGCATTATTGATGGTGGTTGGCTAACGTCAGTTCGAGTGGAGTATTATTTGTTAATGGTCAGTGGGAGCGGAACAAGCTAGCTGAGGATATTCCTTTTGAGTGGATTGATAGGATTTGCTCGGTCCCGATCTCTGGTGTTTCGGGTGATTTTCCCATTTGGAGAGCTTCTTCGGATGGCAAGTTTTCGTTGACCTCGGCTTGGGCCTTCATATGACAGCAGCATACCCCTACCATTCTTCTTCGTATATTTTGGGGATCTTGTCTTACTCCTACAATTTCTATCTTTCTTTGGCGTCTCCTTCTTCAGCGTCTTCCGGTGGATCTCAAACTTCAGTCTTGAGGCACCTCTCTCGCCTCGATGTGCTATTGTTGTCCAGATCCATCTATTCCTATATCGATTCTTGTATCTCAGTCGGTCGAGTCTCGTATCTCAGTCGGTCGAGTCTCCTTCTGTTGAGTCGATTGATCATATCTTCGTGGAGAGCCCGACGGCTAAGAGGGTATGGCATTATTTTTTATATCTTTTTGGCTATACACATGCACACACACTACGCACATACCCCATATTTTAATTTATTGGCAGCACTTCACTTCGCACACACTCACACACCACAAACACATCACGGCCATTGTGCCTCGCCTGATCTTGTGGTTCTTATGGACTGCGAAGAATGACAACAAGCACAAGGATATCGCGGTTCGTGCTTCTTCCATCATTTACAGGGTCATCAAGCATATTAGGATTCTTCATTAGACCAAATTACTTTCGGCGGACAATTGGACTGGCATTCCCCACGTGGCTGAGTCTCTTGGCCTATATTACCGAGCCAGAACACCAACTCTCACACCTCATCGAGTTGTTTGGCTTCCACCAGATCCGGGTTGGGTGAAGCTAAACACAGACGGAGCCCGTAGAGCATCCAACCAGATTGTAGCTATTGACGGGATTATCAGAGGTTTAGATGTTGAGGCCATACTTGCATTTCACGAGAGGATCTCTGCCCCGAGCAGTATAGCAGCCGAGCTTGCTGCCCTTGGATATCCATCCTTTCGACGATAGTCTCGCACATAGGTGCCATGCATTCCACGTTTTCTCCCATTCTTCCTCTTTCTCTCTCCTCTTTTTTCCTGCTCTTCTTCTTCTCACGTACACACACACACTCTCTCTATCTCTCTCTCTCATTTTTCCTCATCTTCTTCTTTTCTAAGATACTCTCTCTCTCTCTCTCCCCTCATTTTTCGTCCTCTTCTTCTTCTTTGTACAAATGGAAAATGTCGTCACTCGTATTATAAACGGGATTGAAGCCGTATACACATTAATAATTTTTTTTCTTACAATAATAAGAAATTAAAAGAGAAAAAAAACACAATTTGTTTTGGGATTAATTTCTGCAAATATGTTATGAGTGTGAGTAGATCTGTCAGAATTTTCTGTTAATTTTGACAAGATTACAGTTTGTTGGAAACAAAGTATGAATTTGCAGATTCTTCATCTTCTATCTTCTCTGTGTTTTTTTTTCTCTTTTCTGCTTGTTATATTTTAATGGAGTTCTTCAGTAAAGTCGTTAACAGAGAATTCCAGTTCTCCGTTGGTGGCGGGTCAAAATTGGTTAATTGGTGAAATTTGGCTAAATTGGGTTGTAAATCATGAAATTGGAGTTGAGTTCGGTTTCAAGAAATTTGTGTTAATTTTGGTATATATAAAAGGATTATCCTTATTTGCAAATAAATTTGAGTAAGCTGGAAATATTTGAAAGACAAAAAAGTTGGATTGCTCTTTTTTAATTAAGTGTCCTTGTCATTGGCGTTTTTGACATTAACCCATAAAATTGATGTCCTTTATAAATCGAATTTCCAAAATGAAAATATTTTCAGATGACACAATACAAGTTGTGAAATGTTCTTTTTCTATAGACCGTTTGACAATAAGCAATGCACATTGCGAAATAGCATTTTT
The DNA here is from genome assembly GCF_056151865.1 of Erythranthe guttata. NCBI lineage: Eukaryota > Viridiplantae > Streptophyta > Magnoliopsida > Lamiales > Phrymaceae > Erythranthe > Erythranthe guttata. The sequence goes on from NC_142541.1 coordinate 10,634,499, forward strand.
TTTTTGTTTTGTATAAAACTAGTAATTCACCCGTGCGATGCACGGATTAATTATTTTTTTTAAAATATTTTGGATAAAATAAAACGAACAAAAACTTTGAGCAGTTGACATACATGTAAATAATACCAAAAAAAAAATGTTTTATTGAATCAAATATACATTTGTTTGTGATTTACGTTCATATTCGCTGAAAATCTTTTGTGCACACAACATTCCTCATAAAGTTAGTTATATCGCCCGATTCTGAGTTGGTAAATATCTTTATCTCAAATCTACTTTTAACTCTGGACATTGCGGCGTACAATTGGCTATGCCACCCTAATATGACACTAATATTACACTAACAACAACTACTAATACTAAAACCAACATTGATAATACTAATACCAATACTAATATTAATACTAAAACCAACACTAATAATACTAATATTAATATTAATCTTAATATTAATACGATGATTAATACTAATAGTCTAATACTAATATTAATATCAACACTACTATTAACCAACCCTCAATAGGAGAGTTGGTACCTAGCATTTACCAATAGGGTAAAAATCTAGGGTTCGGGTCCCCCCTCCCATACTTCCCCTTGTATTGGACTTGAATTTACTCAAAAAAAAAAAAATCAACATTACTATTAATAATAATACGTCAATTCTAATACGAATATTTAATGTTTACACTAACACGTCAATACTAATACGAACACTAATACTAATACTAATATTAAGACTAATGCTAATGTTAATGTTAATACGCCTAGACAAATACTAATATCCATACTAATACTATTATTAATACTAATACCTATAATAATAATGATAAATATAATGATAATAATACTGATATTGATATTGATACTACTACTGGTATTAATATTGATACTAATATTAATACACATACTAATACACATACACATATTGATACTGATACCGATACCGATACTGATACTAATACTCATACTAATACTATTATTAATACTAATACCAATATTAATATTCATACCAATACTTATACAAATATTGATACTGAAACTGATATTCATACTCATACTCATACTCATACTGGTGTTGTTATTGATAATGATACTGATATTGATACTAATACTGTCATACTAATACTTATACTAATACTAATATTAATACTAATAATAATACTAATATTAATACTAATACTAATACTAATACTAATACTAATACTAATACTAATACTAATACTAATACTAATACTAATACTAATACTAATACTAATACTAATACTAATACTAATACTAATACTAATAATAATACTAATACTAATACTAATACTAACACTAATACCAATAATACTAATATTAATACTAACACTAATACTAATAATATTAATATTAATCCTAATATTAATACGATGATTAATACGATGATTAATACTAATAGTCTAATACTAATATTAATATCAACACTACTATTAGTAATAATACGCCAATTCTAATACGAATATTTAATGTTTAAACAAATACGCCAATAGTAATACGAACACTAATACTAATACCAATATTAATACAAATACTAATACTAATACTAATATTAATACTAATACTAATACTAATACTAATTCTAATACTAATACTAATACTAATACTAATACTAATACTAATACTAATATTAAGACTAATGCTAATGTTAATGCTAATGTTAATGCCAATACTCCAAGACTAATATGACTTCGAATACTAATAATAATACTAATAATGATAATAATAATAATAATAATACTGATAATAATAATAATACTGATAATAATACTGATATTGATATTGATATTGATACTGATACTACTATGGATATTAATATTGATACTAAGATTAATACACATACTAATACACATACACATATTGATACTGATATTGATATTGATACTAATACTATTATTAATACTAATATCAATACAAATACCAATATTAATATTCATACCAATACTCATACAGATATTGATACTAATACTGATACTGATACTCATACTCATACTCATATTGATATTGATATTGATGTTGTTATTGATAATGATACTAATACTGATAGTGATACTGATACTAATACTGATATTGATACTAATACTGATATTGATACTAATACTAATACTAATATCATACTAACACTAATACTAATATTAATACTAATACTAATACTAATACTAATACTAATACTAATACTAATACTAATACTAATACTAATACTAATACTAATACTAATACAAATACTAATACTAATACTGATACTAATACTAATAGTAATACTAATAGCAATACTAATACTAATAGTAATACTAATACTAATGCTAATACTAATACTAATACTAATACTAATACTAATATTAATATTAATACTAATATTAAGACTAATGCTAATACGCCAAGACTAATATGACTTCGAATACTAATAATAATACAAATAATGATAATAATAATAAAACTGACATAATACTCATATTGATATTGATACTGCTACGGATATTAATATTAATACTAATATTAATACACATAGTAATACACATACACATATTGATACTACATACACATATTGATACTGATATTGATACTGATACAAATACTATTATTAATAATAATATCAATACTAATACCAATATTAATATTAATACCAATATTCATACCAATACTCATACAAGTATTGATACAGATATTGATAAATATATTGATATTGATACATATACTCATACATATACTCATGATACTAATATTGATGTTGTTATTGATAATGGTATTAATACTGATAGTGATATTGATACTAATACTGATATTGATACTAATACTGATACTGATACTACTATTAATACTAATATCATACTAATACTAATACTAATACTAATACTAATACTAATACTAATACTAATACTAATACTAATACTTATGCTAATACTAATACTAATACTAATATTGAAACTAATACTAATACTAATATTAATATTGATATTAACACTAATACAAATACTAATACTAATATTGATAGTGATACTGATATTAATATTAATACTAATATTAATATTAATACTAATACTAATACTAATACTAATACTAATACTAATACTAATACTATTACTAATACTAATACTATTACTAATACTAATACTAATATTAATACTAATACTAATACTAATACTAATACTAATACTAATACTAATACTAATACTAATAATAATACTGATACTAATACTGATATTGATACTGATATTGATATTGATATCATTAATGTTATTGATACTGATATTATACTGATACTTATACTGATACTTATACGGATACTGATACTGATATTTATACCCATATTTATACTCATACCCATACTCATATTCATACCCATACCCATACTCATACTTATATTCATACTCATAATCATACTCATACTCATACTCATAGTGATACCGATACTGTTATCAATACTAATACTAATATTGATATTGATATGGATACTAATACTAATACTAATACTAATACTAATACTAATACTAATACTAATACTAATACTAATATTAATACTAATACTAATACTAATACTAATACTAATACTAATACTAATACTAATACTAATACTAATACTAATACTAATACTAATACTAATAGTAATAGTAATAGTAATACTAATACTAATACTAATATTGATACTGATACTGATACTGATACTACTGATACTGATACTGATACTGATACTGATACTGATACCGATACTGATATTGATACTGATACTAATACTCATACGTAAGTAATGTTGACATAATTATAAATTAAACTAATCAATTGAAGAATACACTTCATCAATTGAACTTCAACTAAGCAATTTGGAGATATGACATATACGTTTGCCACATTTCTTTCGTAGATGGCATAGATCCTCTTTTTATATTATATATAGATGGTAAATACAATTTTATTTACAATAATACTAAAAATAAACAAATAAATATGATCCAAATTTATTGAAATAAAATTATAGAAACTAATATGAACGTACAAATTAATAATAATGTATGTACATATGAACAAAATAGATAAAAATAAGCATTATTAATGGACACAAAAATTAATATTTTTACAAAAATATGCAAACGCTAAATAATCTATTACATGCTCAATCAAGTTCATTAATCTCAATTTCTTTTTCATCGAAACCAAGCGTACAATCATCTCACGTATAATCAAAAGATGGAAATGCATAACTATTTTTTTCTAAATTCATCCTTAAAATATACACGGGTCATATTTATGCGTGCTATACAACGTCGCATGACTTCTCTCTTGCTAATGTCGTCGCGTATAACACAAACGATGATATCCATGGATCTGCAAAAACAAAAAAAAAAACACAAAACAAACATAAGTTAGATTGTTATATGCACACATACATAATAAATGAATAACATCATAAATATTCAACGACAAATAAATTCTTCAAGCGAACACATCGATAAATACTAATTGCATTATGAATTTGCAAAACAAAAGGAATAAAAAAAAGAGAGTTTAAGATGAGGACATTAGTTTAGCATGATTATAACAAAATATATAGATGAAGAGAGAGATAAATGAGTTGGGTTGAGATTGGGGGTATTTATACTTAATTTTCACACACTAAATAAGTAAATAAAAGATTTTAAGAAAATCATATATTGTTTATATTAGGTAATGTATATATACTAAAACATGTATACATATATATTTCACCATAATTGGACATAATTAAAATAGATGTAAATTGATTTCATAAAATAAAAAATAGACATGATTGACAACAAATCCGGTGATTGATTTTATTTGATGCAAATTCAAATAACTTATTAATAATTAATAATTGAAAGTCAAACTTTACATAAATTAAAATTAATTATGGTGATATTATTTCCATAAGTTATAATATATAATAGATATAGTATTGGTGATATATATGTATATATAAATATGTATATATAAATGATTTAGATAATAAATGCATATCCGAATTTTAATAAAAATCAAAATATATGAAATATACCCACTATTTTTTTTATCTTTTATCTTTTTTTCGTAATATAGTAATAAAAATATAAATTTCATAATATATTAAACAACAACTTAATTAAATTTAAAAAATTTAAACGTCCAAGTCCATCAATATACTATATTTGCAAAAGGAAATAAAATAAATTCAAATTAATATGATTGATATAAATCTATATCAATCAATGATATAGTTTATATATAATTATTTCCATGTATATTGATAAAATAATATATTAATATATTAATTTGAATTATTAATTAATATATTAATTAAAATTAGAAAACATTATATATATATATATATATATATATATATATATATATATATATATATATATATATATATATATATATATATGTGTGTGTGTGTGTGTGTGTGTGTGTGTGAATTTCATGTATAATGATATTTGAATATATTAATAAAATATATATTTTATTATATTTCATTTGATTATGATTAATTAAAAAATACTAAATTAATACATTCAAATGAAAAAATTATGAAATATATATTAATTTATTAATATATTCATTTTATACAGATATCCCAATTTTTTTTATTGAATGGATATTCGAATATTCCAAAATATTGAAAATTCAAAAAAAAAAAACAAACAATTGTATTCCTTTATTTTAATATTTTAATATTAAAAAAATATTTTTTCTGAAAATTATTTGAATATTCGTAATTAGTATCGTGAATTTTTTCAATAAATGTATTTTGAAATACTGAAAATATAAATAAGACTTTTTTATTTCGAATTTATAAAATATTAACTTTGTAAATAATATATATACATGTGGTAATTATTTAAATGATTGTATAAATATTAAATAGGAAATAACTTAAATACATACCAAAATAAAATTGACAACTCATCAATTGAAGAATCCACCTCATCAATTGAACTCCAACTAAGCAATTTTGATAAATGACATCATCATTTGCCACATGTCAATCATTGAGGGCATAGATCCTCTTTTTATATTATATATAGATAGAAGTCATGTGAGTAACGCTTGCAAATTCCATCAAATTTACAGAAAAAAGAAGTACGGAATATTTAAATGGCATAACTAGGGTCCAGGGACTACTATTGTAATTTAATAATATTTAGGGACACTGTTGAAAAAGTGGATAAAATTTTAGGACCAAAAACATATTTTTCTCGTTTCTAAACAAATTCCATATATTAAGGCTTAATTCCATTTTGCACCCTCCCATTTTGGCACTTGGCTCACCCGGAAACAATTTATGGCACTTTGCACCCTCGGAGCACATTTAATCGTTCAAAATGCACCCTGTTCTATTTTCCGGCCACATTTCCCGACGTTGACTAATTTTCTGATTGTCAACAGGGGTATTTTTGTCTCTTCACCTTACAATTTGAAGTCACGTGATGATCATGTGATTAAGGGCAAAATTGATTTGTGTACAATAAAATAAAGTGGCCTCGGCTGTTGTTGTGAGTCGAACGGTCTACCTTGGTCTTTCCCGACCTTCTATGATCATTCCCACCCCTGTCTTTTTTATCATTTTGGCTACCTGTTTTGCCCGCATTCTTAACATTTTGTTAGTTACCTATTGTCTTTTGTTTGTCAATTGCTATAACTAGCCATCTGTTGGCCAATAGTAACAATTTGAGCGAAACTCATTATGTACTTCTTAGATTTTGTTTCATAAACAGGTAGGGGGTCGTAACCCCCAACCTCCTCGGGTGTCATTCTCATAAAAAAAAAAAATAAATTAAATGTCACACATATCTTGTGAAAGATAATAATAGATGTCTTTCCATAAAGCCCGGTCAAAAAGTTTGAGAAAAGATTGTGGGCTTGAAAGTTTCCCCAAAAGGTAACCAAATATGCAACATGTAAGATTTTATCTAGTGTGTAAATAGCAACGAACAACATGTAAAATATAACTTTTATTATAGTAAAACCAAATGCAACAAAGAATGACAATTTAAAGCGCAATATGACCCTCACAAAACCAACTTCATATAATTAATTAACTTCCATAGAAAATCATAATCAATAACGATAATTAAATTCTTAAAGCATGAACAATAGGAATCACAATTTCAACCAGTCAGATGGAATTGAAGATGCACCACATTCTTCTCGGTCGACATTCGCCAGGTCAACCTTCTTCGAACCTGAAGGCCCAGCATCACTCAATCTTAAATGTAACGGTTTGACAAAACCAACTCGTGGCCCATTCGCATCGGTATTTGTCAAATCAGCCTTCTCTGGAGCTAAAGGCCCACCAACATTCAATGTTAAATCTAAAGGCTTGACAAAGCCCACATGCGACCCATTTGTCTCGACATTTGTTAAATTAACCTTCTTTGGAATTGGAAGTCCAACAACATCCCGTCTTAAATATGAAGGCTTGACAAAGCCCACACACGGCATATTTTGCTCGACATTTGGAACGTCAACCTTATTTGGATCCGAAGGTCCGGCAACATCCAACCTTAAATGTGATTGATTGATAAAACCCTTTTTTGGCCCATTTGTTTGGATATTTGCTAAAGTTGCCTTCTTTGGATCTGAAGGCCCAGCAACATCAAATATTAAACTTGAAGGCTTGACAAAGCCCACTTGTGGCCCATTTGCCTCGATGTTTGTAGGACGAACCTTTTTTGGTGCTGAAGATCCAACAAAGTCCAATCTAGAGCGTGAATGCTTGATAGAGCCCGATCGTGGTCGATTGGCCAGACCACGACGCAAGTTATCTCTAAGATTCTCCATCTTTTCTTTTAGTTGCTTGAGTTGATCGAAATCAAGCAGATTCAAGCGCTCTTCGGAAATCTGGCACGACGAGCCCTCCAACGTTGCTTCGATTTCTTTTCCTCTCGTTTTTCTGATCTCCAACTCTTTGTTCTTTTGATCGCATTGTTCTTTAAGTTGCTGCAGCGTAGCGGAACGGATCCTCGTTGCATGAACGGAATCCTGCTGATTTGGGTTGCGATTTTTGCTGCGAAAACGGTCTAACACGGATCCGACACTAGGGTTGCCAAATGAATAGGCCCTACCACCAAGAGAGAAAATTATAAGGGCGATTTGAGTTCCACAAAGAACGGAAAATTCCGTGGCTTTCTTGAAAAGCCCGGCCCGCCGCTTTGAGAAAGTGACGGTTCGGGCATTTTCATCGGATATCAATTTCATTTCAATCTTTTTTCGGCCCTGTGATTTCTTCCTTCCTTGTGGAGGAGCCATGTGCACTGAGGATATCTAATTGAAATTAAAAACTTCAAGAAAGATTGTCGGAGATACCGAGGGAGGTTGAAAGATTGGGGGACTGTAGGAAGAAACGAGACCCCGAAAACTCGTATTAAATAAGGATTTTTTGGTGCATTAAATATAGCAAGACAATTACTACCACGAATCCTCGTTGTATTACCATAATAAGTTCAAATGTTTGAAAAATCTGGTGCAATTCAATGCAGAGGCTTCACACTCATTAATACATTGCGAAAAAACTTCCGTCCGGTGGTTGCAACAAATGGCAATCGAACATTGCACGACCACCGATGGTCGTCCAATAGGACATCGACACGTGGCAAGAAGATGACAGATAATTTGAAGCAATTCAAGAACAAGTCCATTTGTCAATCCAATACTGCTGGGCTTTTTGCTCTTGTTTTGGTAGTGCATATATCAGAATTTTTTTGAGTTTTAACCTCACTCAATTTGTTGTACTCTTGCACGTGTGTCTATAGTAAGATATTAATGTGGATGCATGGCAAGAAATCTATTGTTGCAACATGTGACAAATCTATTGTGTATGATGGTAGCACCGTGACAATATGTGCACTAATGGAACATTTTCCTAATCATTAAGACTTAATTTGATGAACAATACAATCTTGTTCTTCATGCTTAATATATCATATCTTTTGAAAAATCGACTAACTAAAATTAGATTATAATTAGTAAGATATAAATTAGGATATTTTAAAAGTTAGTTTGTTCATTTTTTACTAGTCATCAATATTCAATTTTGAGTTTAGCTTATCATCTTATATATAAAAGAAAGAAACGCTGGGCAACCCTAAAAAACCCTAATGGTATTTCTGTAATTAAATATTTTTAATATTTTTTTCTCTACTAATTTCTAACTATAATTTTTAACAATTATCAAAATTGATAAATCCCGAAGAATCCTATCTAATGATACTTTTGTAATTATTTATTTTTAATATTTTTTGTGTACTAATTTTTTAACTATAATTTTCAACAATCATCAATCTCCCGTTTTTCATCAATATATCTCAAATCTTAAGAGATAAAGATATAAATTCGATTTGTTATTAATCTATATATTTGAATTATAAATCTTAATATGTCAGATTCAAAAAAACTAATGTTATATAAAGTATGAATAATACTACATATTAAATTTTACTATGTTTGTATACTATATTTTCTTATTATGTATTACATTGATTATTTTTTTCACGGGGAAAAATGCTAGTATTATATAATTTATTTAATCAAAGTAATGTATAAGGGTTTATTTATTTTACGGCTATGTATTTGCTCCACTTTTTTTTTTAAGAAAAATCCATGTATTATTTTTTTTTTTTTTTTTGAGAAAAAAAATCCATGTATTATTATTATTACAAAAACCCACTATAATGCAATTTTGTTTAGCAAACTACCCCAAAAAGCTTACAATTTACGGAGTTGTGTGCTAAAAATAATGTATTGTGAGGAGATTTTGCTAATATTAATAATACTATACTTTAGTAATTCGATATAACACGAGATTACTAATAAATTAAAATCTAATCATATATATATATATATTAAGAAAGTCAATCAATAAATCTATATAATATATAAATTGAAACCCTTATGTTCTAGAATTACGATATGTGTCATCCATGTCACCATCCACGTGGGCATCCTAATTATCCACCATGTGTCACTACATATATTACATATATAATGTCTATCTAATCATAATTTCCCATAATGTGATATTAGATTATATCATTTTCTTAATATCACAATACCATAAATGATATATTTTATGAGAATTACATATTTCCGTAATATTATATATATTATGGCAATTATTAATTATGCCATTTAATAATTATTAAAACATATTAATCATATTTTATGTTTTATGTTTTAATTGTTTTAATTAATCAGGATTTAAAGATTTAAAGTCCGCGTGGATGAATGCATTAAAAAATTTACGAGGGCTATTAATGTAATCGTACATGATTTTTTTTTTATTATAAAATAATATAAATTTGAGAAATGGGGGGAGGGGCATGGCCCTATGGTGGCGCCGCACCAACTTAAATCAAAAGGAATTTTCTTATAAATTATACTAAACTAAACTAGTACTTCCCCGGTGCGGTGCACGAGGATATTCATCATGAAAACAAATATTTGATTACAAATAACAATCATCGGGAAAAAAAAGAGTTTGAAATAGTAAGACTGGGTTGATATGCAATACAAAGTAGCAGAAAAGTAAACTAAGAAAATGATTATGTTTGGTGTAAGGAATTAATTAAGTCAAAAGAGGTGAAAAACGATAAATATCGAAGAATGAAATTTCGTATAAAAAACAAATACATCCTTGGTCTCATTGTGTAGAACCATAATACCCAATTAATTCAAAATTTTCATTTGTTCAAATCTATTATTAAAATCGTGTTTCATAACAACTTTCTTAAGTGCATGTCGAATCAAATAGTTCAAGATAGAATACTTGAACGAAAAACTTTCAATAGTTGATATATATCCGTTTCATTCGATTGAAGTACCGAATTAAACAAAATAAATAAATAAAGAAAATAAAAAAATAGGAAAGTTGTGAATAAAAAATAAGCTACATTATCTGACGCAAAGGGTACAACTATCTCGTCTAATGACTCAACAATAAAGACATAGAATAGACGAAACCTGTTTTGGATATTGGCTCTGGTTACCAACTGATACGAACCTCATATAATTTGTTACGAAACTCGATACCTTATGTGGAACCAAGATCTAAACACCCAAAATGAAGGAATCAAAGGGTTGGAACTGCGACTTGTTGCTTATAAAGAAGCAAGAATCTTGCTATGTAAAGACGCCACAATCAACTGTGAAAGATTGATTAATAAGTCGGGTGAACGCACGGAATCCTCCAATATGTTCGAAAAGTTCTTAAACAACTAGAGAGAGTAATCTCAATATTTTATTCAAAATTCATCCATCAAAATACCAAATTAGTAACCTATTTATAAGTACTAAAAAGACTTTTTTCACAAGGAAAATAACTCCTACCTAAACTATAATAAGAAAACTTCTAATTAAGATAATTACAATCATAAAGTAACTCTAAAATAATAAAATATCATACATCATAAAATAAAAACATGCATAACTAAATTCAATAACTCAAACTTCAAGTCGACTTCACAATCATTGTGCATGTGCATAAACTTGAAGCACGATTATAACATTGTTACGTTTTGAATCTCTATCTGCTCAAAACTTGAAAGGTTTTTATCTGAACTTCCAGTTGACGTCAGAGGAGAGAGTTATATATCGAATGGTAAAGCTCCCAGAAACATACAGGAATTTTGTGATGCATTGAATTCGGATTGTCCAACGAATTTTCCACTTCTTTTTCTTCCAATCCCACACCATAGACTCTTCAAGAAACTACAATGAGGCCATATCAGATACGGACATGGGACATTGGCTTAATACCATGAAATCCCAAATGGACTCCATGTAATCCGACAAGGTATGGACCTTGGTAGATCCCCCCAAAGGGAATATGTCCCATAGGCTGCAAGTGGATCTATAAGAAGGAAATTGGAGTGGATGGAAAGGTATCGACCTACAAACCTAGATTGGTTACAAAACGATATACTCAAAGGCAAGGTGTTGACTATGAGGAAACCTTTTCACCAGTTGCAATGTTCAAGTCCATTAGGATTTTGCTGGCCATAGCTGCGTGATACGACTATGAGATATGGCAAATGGATGTGAAGACCGCTTTCCTTAATGGAGACATTGAAGAAGAAATTTACATGGCGCAGCCGCAAGGCTTCATATCATTTGGAAATGAGCAAAAGGTTTGCAAACTCCAGCGATCCATTTATTGATTGAAACAAGCATCCTGTAGTTTGAACATAAGGTTCGACTCAACTATCAAAGAGTTTGATTTTGAGAAGAACCCGGAGGAACCTTGTGTATAAAATAAGTTTTGTGGGAGGGAAGTTATATTTTTGGTGTTTTATGTCGATCACATTCTACTCATTGGGAATCACGTAGGGGTGTTGCAACAAACTAAAGCTTGGTTGTCCACACGTTTCTCAATGAACAATTTGGGAGAAGCATCTTACGTATTGGGAATACGTATCTATAGAGATAGAGCTAGGAAGATGCTAGGCTTATCCCAAACTCTGTACATAGACACCGTTATGAAACGGTTTAACATGGAAGAATCAAAGAAAAGATTCTTGCCAATGTCCCATACGGCTCGTCTCTCGAAATCCATGTGTCCTCAGGCACCTAGTGAAATCGAGAAGATGAAAAGGACGTCATATGCTTCTGCCATAGGAAGCATAATGTATAGCATGCTATGTACTACACCCGATATTGCATATGCCGTGAGTGTCACATGCAGATATCAGTCTAACCCCGGTCCAGCTCACTTGAAGGCTATGAAAGATATCCTCAAGTACTTACGAAGGACTAAGGATATAATTTTGGTCTATGGGGGTGTCGAGTTGAAATTAGAAGGCTTTACCGACTCTAGTTTTCAATCGGATGTGGACGATCAAAGTCGAACTCGAGATTTATATTCACGCTTAATGGTGGTGTCGTATGTTGGAAGAGTTCCAAGCAAAGTACGACGGCCGATTCTACTACCGAAGCTAAGTATATTGCAGCGTCTGAAGCTGCAAAAGAAGGGACTTGGATACGGAAATTTATCCAAGAGTTGGGTGTTGTTCTTAATGCTAATGATCCAGTACCGTTGTGTTAGAGTAGGTGACCAACAAGCCAACTTGTGGCTGTGGTTTTTCCATTTATTATTGTAATAAACAAACCTTTTTCGTATTAATGATAAAACACCTTGTCATTCTATATCTTTGTCCCTTTGTCACAAGCATAGATATATTCCTTACAGTTATTAAAAGTACTAGTAATTGATCGTTAGGATTGTGAGATATTTACTTTAGTATTATAACTGTTAAACGTGATCCTATTCGAAGGGTTACGCCACCAATGAGTATATCGGCATTTCCCATTAAGAGACTAGCACTTAGTGTATGTGTACTGCATCTCATCAGTAAATGGTATTGTGATATCATCATGCATAAGTGGGTGCTCGTAAGTTGACAAGTTCAGTGAACTCCCTCACCCTAGAAATCTCTAAGTGGTTCCCAATAATCGAGTAGAGATATCTATGGTATAGTTGTACACCATTAATCTTTATGACCTAGACATCACCGTGACTTCACTAGAGGACCAGCTTTATCGTAACCTGTCCTTAAGTTCCACCGAGGACCACCCCAAGGGCCAGTGTTCGTGCAGTCCAAAATCTAGTGGGAGGTCTGTGCATTTTAGTCGGGGATTCAATCGCTAGAATAGTCTTGGATGTCATGTGTGTTCTCATAGTTTGTAATCTCTAAGTCTCTGGCCAGAGCTGACTAAGTGATGATTAGAGAATTCGATTCTCTAAGTCATGCACGTAACGATTACAACATTTAGAACGATCGCACAGTCATTGAACTACTAAGGAGGTCTCGATGAACAAATGCCTCTAGTTCAATCGGGACATATGAATCGAAGGGATCGTACTGTACGCTAACTATATCAAAAACGTTCTTGCAGACACTTCATTTGTATCTAGGGAATCATGACGCGTAGTTGCAAGACGCCAATCTTGATTCATTGGGTGATTAAGGTGAAATGAGTTTCATCTTAATCGTAACTCTAAGGGACGAGTTTTGACCACAAAGAGTTGTGGGCCCACGGCTAGCTTACATCTGAACCATCGAGGGTCACACTGCTCGTGTACATGAGATCTTTGAATGACCGGCCAGAGATAAAAATGTTTTATCTTTGCATGATTGGAAGTCAATATGATTGGATCGAACATTCGTAATTTGGAATTATGAATGAGAATACGAAAATGAAATGAATAGGCGAACATCTTAGTGGACTTTCTCAATTGGGAAGTTTCCAAATTTTGAAAGTGCACTAAATTAGGGTTTCCACTTTTAGAAAGTTGGAAATTGAGAATTGGCACTCGTAATGACGAGAATGTTATAATGATTCCAAAAATGTAATTGTTGCAATTTTCCGATCAATGAATTGAGAGAGACGAGCGAGTAAAATAACTAACGAACTTAAGATGTTGGGCCCGGTCCAACTTAAGCCCGTTAGGGCTTTTATGCAAGACACTATAAATACTTGATTTATAGGTCTTGCACAAACACTTGAACACACAACCCTAATCGAAAACCCTAGCCTCTCTCTCTCTCTCTCTTTCGGCCGAACTCTCCCCGCGGCTCCCGTCGCCGCGGCCGCCATTCACTCGCCGGAAATCGGCCTTCCTTGGCCGATTAATCATGGTAGTTCTTTTCTTTGTTTATTCTTTTCGTTTATTCTAACTACTGCGTTTCTAGTGCCACGTTTTACTAGATCGAGGTATACGAGGTGAAATCCGAGAGGAGAAAGATCGAAGAATCGATGAGCTGCCCTACGCCGCCGCCGTTCGCGCCGTCACCGTCGCTGCTCACGCCGCCGCCGCTCCCGGATTGCACGGATTGAATTCCGTGGCAATCTTGCTTCGACTCGTGCGCCTACCTCACGCTTCAAGAGGTAAAGATTCGAATCCGTATTTATTTGATTTGTTTTTATTTAAATTAAATATACATGTTCGTTTAGTAAGTATGTTGTATGATTTTATGTATATTATGTGATTACATGAAATTCATTATTTACTGCGAGCATGATTATTTGATTTAATGCGAGGATGCTATTTGATTTAATGTCGATTAAATAATTCGCATGTATGTTGTTTTTAATTTCACTGGAAGCGCAAAGGTACGCAATTAATTGTTTAATATATGTCGGGAATGTGATTATGTGATTTAAACTCGTTTAATTCGCATAAAATTTTTGTTTTCCGCTGCGTACACGTTGTACTGCGATAACACCGGAGCCCTGGCGCAAGGTAAGGAGCCGAGATTTCATCAGAAGTCCAAGCATATTCTGAGGAAGTATCATGTGATCCGAGAGATCATTGATAGAGGTGAAGTCAAGGTAGAACGAGTCACCTCGAAGAGAACGTAGCCGACCCCTTCACAAAGCCTTTACCAAGATCGATCCACGAGAAACATCGAGAGTCGATGGGATTACGATATATGGGTAGTTGGCTTTGTTGGGGATCGGGCATGTGTACGCAGCGGAAAACAAAAATTTTATTTTATTTATACAAACTAGTTTATATAAATAAACACGTGCACAATAATTACAATTAATTGCGTACATTTTCGCTTCCAATCACCGACAAACATGCTCGCATATATAATTAATTTAAATGACATAAGTTAAATCATCATAGCATGCTCGCGAAATTAAATCAAATAATTAACATGCTCAACGAACGATTCACATAAACACATAATCGAACATATAGATTCATGTGATTCAATAATCAATTAACATACATTAATCTCAATTAATATAAATTAATTAATACATGTATATTAATTAGGGAAAACGATATGTTACCCTTGAAGCGTGAATCGAACGAAGACTCAAGAAGATGGCTAGCTACTCTTCCCACTCATATTGATTCATGTTTGCTTATCTGAAATTACAGCCTTGCTCCGACTTCAATATATACATTCTTATTTACTGGATGGACAATTCCTTCTGAAATATTTTGGATTTATGAGTCTTAAAGCTTCTACCAAAATTTCACGTTCATCCGATCACCCGTTGATGTATGGCGAATTTTTTCGCTGGACTGCGCAGAAAATCCGAGAGCAGTTTTTCAGAATTGCCTTCTCGCGTCACTGGCTTGTGGCGGTGCGTGGGGGAGCGTGGCGACGACTCTAGTGGCGTCGTTGGCGGCATAATAATATTCCTCCTCTAAGGTTTCACCTCGTATATTCAATCCACTATCCACGCAGCACTAGATACGTGATAGGCTAAGTACAACGAAGAAGAACGAAAGGAAAAGGAAGATGCCGATGCGGCGGCACGGCGGCTAGTGGCGGAGGTAGGGTTTCGGCTACAAGGTGGACGGACGTGGGGAGAGAAGCTAGGGTTTCAAGATTACGTTTCGTAATATTTTGTGTCTTTCACAAGACATATAAATCCTATTTATAAGCTCCTTATGAAAACCCTAACATGCCTTAAGTTGGGCTAGGCCCAACAGCTTAAGTCCACTCTCTTTCTCGGCTCGTTTCTAACAAACGAATGCTCGTAAAAATATAACAATTATATTTTGACGACGAGCACAAATTCTCGCCGATACGAGTACCACTTTGCAATTTACCAATTTCCGAAATTGGAAACCCTAATTTAGAACTTGCCAAATCGGGAAACTTCCCAATATAGAAAGTTAACTAAATTTTCGTCGGATTCTTTTCCTCTACTTATTCTCATCCGTAATTAACAATTACGAATGTTGGACTCAATCACATTGACTTCCAATTACACTAAGATTAACTAATTAATCTTGGCTCGTTGCATTAAGGATCTCAAGTACACGAGCAATGTGACCCTCGATGGTTCAGGTGTAAGCTAGCCGTGGGCCCACAACCCATTGTGGTTTAAACTCGTCCCTAGAGTTACAATTAAGTTGAATCTAGTTTCAACTTAACTATCCAACGAATCAAGATTGGCGTCTAGCAACTACGCTTCATGATTCCCTAGATACAAATGAAGTGCCTGCAAGAACATTGTGATATAGTTAACGTACAGTACGATCCCTTCGATACATATATCCCGATTGAACTAGAGGCATTGGTTCGTCGAGACCTCTTTATGAGTTCAATAACTGTGTGGACGTTCTTGATTTCATAATCCGTTCGTGTTTGACTTAGAGAAACACATTTCTCTAATCACGACACTTCAGCTGTGGCCACAGACTTCATGGATTATAAATCGCAAGAACACACAGGATATCCATGACTAATCAAGTGATCGAATCTCCTACTACAATGCACAGACCTCGCACTAGATTTCGGACTACACGAACACTGGCCCTTGGGCGGTCCTCGGTGGAACTCACGGACAGGTCACGATACAACTGGTCCTCTAGTGAAGTCACGGTGATGTCTGGGTCTTAAGGATTAATGTTGTACAACTATATCATAGAAACCTCTACTCAATTATTGGGAACCACTTATAGATCTATAGATTGAGGGAGTTCAGTGAACTCATCAACTTATGAGCACCCACTTATGTATGCCGATGTCACAACACCGTTGACTGATGAGACGCAATACACATACACTAAGTGCTAGTCTCGAATGGGAAAGGCCGATATCCTCAATAGTGGTGTAACCCGTTGACTAGGAACCATGTTTAACAGTTACTATACTTAACTAAATAATCTCACAATTCTACTAGATCTACTTATGGTAATTAAGTAAGTGTAAGGACTATATCTATGCTTATGCAAGGGACAAAGATATAGAATGCCAAAGGTGGTATTTATCATTAATACGAAATACATTATTTACGAGTAGCGTGAGAAAACACAACAATTAGTTGGCTCTTGGTCACCTACACTAACAGGCTTTAGGTCAAGTGGGAGATTGTTAGAGTAGGTGACCAACAAGCAAACTTGTGGCTGTGGTCTTTCATTTATTCTTGTAATAAATAATCATTTTTCGTATTAATGATAAAACACCTTGGCATTATATATCTTTGTCCCTTTCATAAGAATAGATATAGTTCTTACAGTTATTATAACTACTTATATTTCATCTATTAGGATAATGAGATATTTACTTAAGTATTATAACTGTTCAACCATGTTCCTAGTCGAAGGTTACGCCACCAATGAGAATATCGGCCTTTCCCATTAAGAGACTATCACTTAGCGTATGTGTACTGCATCTCATCAGTAAACGGTATTGTGATATCACCATACATAAGTGGGTGCTCGTAAGTTGACGAGTTCAATTAACTCCCTAATTCTAGAAATCTCTAAGTGGTTCTCAATAGTCGAGTAGATATCTCTATGATATAGTTTTACACCATTAGTCCTTAAGACCTAGACATCACCGTGAGTTCACTAGAGGACCAGGTGTATCGTGACCTGTCCCTGAGTTCCACCGAGGACCACGCCAAGGGCCAGTGGTCGTGCAGTCAGAAATCTAGTGGGAGGTCTGTGCATTGTAGTCGGGGATTCGATCGCGAGAATAGTATTGGATGTCCTATGTGTTCTCATAATTTCTAATATTTAAGTCTCTGGCCATAGCTGACTAGGTGATGATTAGGGAATTTGATTCTCTAAGTCATGCACGTTCCGGTTACAACACTTAGAGCGATCGTACGGTTACTGAACTATAAAGGAGATCTCGATGAACCAATGCCTCTAGTTCAATCGGGACATATGTATCGAAAGGATCGTATTGTACGTTAACTATATCACACGGTTCTTACAGGAACTTCACCTGTATCTAGAGAATCATGATGCATAGTTGCTAGACGCCAATCTTGATTCGTTGGGTGATTAAGTTGAAACGAGCTTCATCTTATTTATAACTCTAGGGACGAGTTTAAACCTTAAAGAGTTGTGGGCCCACGGCTAGCTTACACCTGAACCATCGAGGGTCACATTGCTTGTGTACTCGAGTTCTTTGAATAAACGGTCAAAGATAAAAATGTTTAATCTTTGCATAATTGGAAGTCAATACGATTGAGTCCAACATTCATGATTGGGAATCATCTTAGTGACTTTCTAAATTGGGAAGTTTCCAAATTTAGCAGGTCCATTAATTAGGGTTTCCATTTTTAGAAATTGGAAATCGAGAATTGGCATTCGTAATGACGAGGATGTTTCAATGATTCCAAAAATATAATTGTTGTAATTTTCCAATCATTGGTTTATGAGAAATGAGCGAAGAAAAACTAACGAACTTAAGATGTTGGGCCCAGTCCAACATAAGCCCGTTAGGGCTTATATACAAGACACTATAATACAAGATTTATAGGTCTTGTATAAGAAGCAACAAACCCTAGCCGCTCATACCCTAGTCTGCTGCCATCTCCACAGCGCCTCCGTCGCCGCCGTCGCCGGAAATCGGCGCCACACGCACCGTTTTGTTCTTGGTACTCTTTTCTTTGTTTTATCCTTCCGTTTATCCTCACTTTCGCGTGTCTAGTGCCCCATACTAGTTGAACTCGGTATACGAGAGGAGGAAGACAGGAGAGTCAAATTGCCGAGAAGCCCTCGCCGAACTGCCACTACACGCGCCCTCACGCGCCGCCCGAAGACAGCGCATGAACTGCACGCGCCGCCGCTGCCCGCGCGTCCTTCGTCGCCGCTCCTCCCGACTGCACGGATTGGTTTTTGTGGCAGCTTGCATCAATCCGGAAGTTCGCCTCATGCTTCAAGAGGTAATTTTTTGATCCGAGTTTTAATAGGTGTTAATTTAATATGATTAAATTAAATGTATATATATATATATATATATATATATATATATATATATATATATATTTGCAGTATGTTTTTCATGAATGATGTTGTTGTGTTATTGTCAATGCATGATTCGTGATTTACTGTGAGCATGATATGTGATTTAATTAGCGAATTAATAATATGCATGTTGTTTTTAATTTTCGCTAGAAACATTAAGGTACGCGGATAATTGCTATTATCGAGTACGTGTTTATATTATTAAATTTATTTTTCATATAAAACTTTTATTTTCCGCTGCATACACTTGCTCGATTCCCAACAGTGGTATCAGAGCTCGTTGCGCAATTAATTCCGTTAATATATGTTGCTTATTTTAATGCATGTTGGATTTATTAAAATTGTAATTGTTGTATTATTTAATTGGGTGTTTTTCAAAAGTTTAAAACTAGTTTTGAAATATTATTTAGAATTTTTCCATCTTTAAAATTGTTTTAAATTTGAAAATCGGATCTTAAATAAAATTAAAACTGTTGTTTTTATTTTATCTGGATCGAGCCGGTCGGATCGGCCGGTTCGACGGTTCTTCGATCTAACTGACCGAATCGACGCGGAATCGGATCGGTCAGACCGGCTCTCGGTCTGACTGAACCGACCAACTGATTCGGCCAGGTAGGTCGGACTGAAGCGGACCGTTTCAGATTGATTTCAAATCCGATTCAAATAAAAAAAAAATTATTTCAGATATCTAAAATTAAACTTAAAACATATTGATTTTAATTTTTTGAAAATTATTTTCAATTAAATCCAATTAGATAATTGATTCAAACAATGAACTATTTTAGTAAATATGTGTTAGATTAATTAATTAATTTAAATTGTTAAAGTGATTTTAATTAATATAATACATATATAATATTGATTATACTTCAACGTAATTATTAGTACCTCAATAATATTTGATTTATTTATGCTAATTCAGGTCCTAATATTATTTTAAAAACCCGATAATTAATTAATGTAATTAATTATTTAGTTAGGTCATATGTTCCTCTTAGGACAATATGCGTCTCCATATACCTTTAGAGAACATAGATGTATTAGGAATCACATCGACCAACCCAAACCTTCTGATGAGATAAAACATTTTCCAAAAATCCCTCATTCTTAATTTAATTAAGAATTATTTCAAGCTATAAAGAAAAACCAATCTCTTGATTTTTTCTTTCCTTCTTCCAACGGTTGAATTATGTGTAGGCGTTTGCAATACTGCAATAAGCCATGTTACCGGGGAGTACTATAGTAAGGTAAGTTGTAATTCAATTGACATAATGATGTAGGTATCCATAAAAAAGGTTATGCTATATTAACGTGGTCGGCTGATTAACTAGGGACTGCATTAGTTTGGTATAATTAAGTTCTATAAGCATCTTTGATTGATAGGTCAGACTTAACACACGAAGATTTTGAATTTGCGAGATTAACTTAGGTCATTATCAAGTGTGAGGAAAAGTACTTTAGGATCATATAAATGATATCCTACATCCTATTCCAAATCCATTCATACATCCAACTTTGCTGGTGGCCGCTTCCGATCATGTACAATACAATAAAACGATCAAACATAACCAAATTGAAATTTCCTTCTTTTTTTCGTTCACTGGATCTCTTTTCCTAACTTTTTGACGTTTCTCAAAAATTTGGGGATAATGTTCTTTGATCTAGCAGATATTTCAGGATCATACCATTTGAATACACCACAAAAGTAACTTTTTGCTAAACCAAAAGAAATGCAAATTGTGTAAAATAATATCAACTAAAAATTAGTAAAAACAAAATTAATATTGAACTTTACCCCATCGTTTTAAATAACATGCTTCACTTTGTAACTAAAGATGTTGATCCGTACCTATAATCAATTTCTTGACTCATCATTCCGATTGCATTCGCCGACAACAAAAAAAAAACATTTTGTGATATTCAAGAGAGAAAAAAACCTAATTTGAATCCACTACCTCAAGTGCTCAAATTAACAAAGTTTGATGAAGAACCTTTGAAATTGGAATCGCACACTTTCTATTTGTGCTTTCAAGATTTGCTGAGGAGATTTATGAGCCAAATTCGTGAAGAATTTAGAGATCCCGAAAAGGGGGTTCAGGCTTTGAAGAGAAATTGGGAGATACATGATATTGTTTTGAATATGCGGTTGTTTACTGAATGGGGTGACTTTTGTGTATCACGTGCGATGCAAATGTTGTTTTTCGTCAAAACCAACCAGCTAAATGGACGGAGGGACTAAAATAACATAAAAATGGCATGTATAGGAAAGTATAATGTAACATCATCTTGTTTAGTAATGAACATCGAATAAGTGGTAAAGTATAGGGATGAAAAGTATAATTATCCCGCAAACGAAGAACCAAAATGCGATCTTTCCAAACAACAAACGAAGGAAAGCAAACCGAATTCAAATACCAAAAACCGAATCCCAATAGTTAACGAAGCACCAACAAGCGTTTTCTCCGAACACCAAATCCAAACAGCAAACACTAATCCAAATAGCTAACAAATCACCAACAAACATTTTCTCCAAACACGAAACAAATTGGTGCTTGCAACAACGACCCCAATACCAAAGAAAAAAAAAATTGGATCCCAAACAACAAACACCAGTCGGAATCCGATTACCAAACAGTAAACGGTACCCAAATTGCAAACAATTCAAATTGCAAACGATTCTTTCGAGGTTTGGTGATTATGGCGGCCAAGAAGAAATTTTCTGCAAATTGTTTGGTAAAGAAGATTTGATTTTACGATATAGGTGAGAATGGAGCACTAATTACGATTTTTTTAAGGGAGAAAATTGTAGGATTATTATTCTAGACATTTGTATTTCCGTTATTACTGGGGGTATTGTTGACAAATCAAAATTAATATATTTACTAAAAATTGGAACTTATGGATTGGATTGATACAAGTAAAAGCTATTATTTTATGACCTATAGCAAATTGTCCCTACTTAAGTATCTAACCCTAATTAAACCCTCATATAAACACCTAATTTCCCAGCCCTCCACCGTCACACACAGACGGCCCACCTTCTTATTTTTCTTCATCTCTGCACTCTCCTGCTTTCCTTTTTTATTCCTTCAAATTTTATTCCCCATTTTTCTTGCCCCATATTTGAGGTACATGTGAAAGATATCTCAAAATAGAACCTTGGTTGATGGAAGCGCAGAAATCTTAATTTTTTATGCGCAGCCATCAAATTAACGGTTGGTCCATTTGGGGCCTCGTTTAGGGCCTTCGTTGAAGTTGCCTTTTAGAAACTTATTAGGAGGTGCATGTAGCAATGTCTTGTTAGGAGTTAGGCCCCTTTAGCCCCTTTAAAATGCTATATACTTGATATTATTTTAATACAAATTATACATTGAAACAAATTGCTTCAAAGTTTGAAAACAAATTCATGATAATCCATATATCAAAAGTATTATGAAAAATCACAACCAATTTTTGACCAAGTCAATTAAACTAAATGAAAAGGGTGAAATAAATTTTAGACAGAGCATATTAAATTAAATAAAAGTGGGAAAAAATAAAATCAAAACTGTCTGAAGAAACTTTCTAGAATCTAAATAAATAATTTTTTTTTCTCTAAACAATTATTTTTCCT
Source organism: Erythranthe guttata (assembly GCF_056151865.1). Taxonomy (NCBI): domain Eukaryota; kingdom Viridiplantae; phylum Streptophyta; class Magnoliopsida; order Lamiales; family Phrymaceae; genus Erythranthe; species Erythranthe guttata. Next base: position 10,657,847 of record NC_142541.1, read on the forward strand.
TTTTATGGCTCGGTATTTACCACATGGTTAAAGAAAATAAAGTATTTTTATTATACCGTCATTATAACAATTACTATTAATTTCTAAAATCTAAATAGGCTAGTATCTTAAATTTTGTTTGATGATATGGATTGAACTAGTAGTTAAAATGAGTGTTGACGATAAATTACTTATATTTCTTAAAAGTTTGGAATTTTCTGGAAATGCATATTGATTCTAATTTTGTATAAAAATTGGAAATTCCAATACTTTTTATACATAATTGAGATACCGATCGAATTTTTTTCCGCACAAGTCGAAAATAAAAAACGCAAAAAAATAGCTCTAAATTCGAAAATTTCAGATTAAAATAGACAGAATTCAAAAGTTAATTTAAATATGTTATATATATTAAGTATATTAGAGGGTAGTTGAGTTTGAAGTATTGACGTAAAAAAGGTGACGTCACATGAGGTACGTATATTTCAAAGTGCCTGTGATCTTACCAAGCTGCTTCCTACCGCATTCCAGGATGTTTCTTAGTTAGAGATACCGAGTAATTAATTAACAAATATTAAATATTTGTAGGCTCCATTTCTTTCTTCCCTTTAAGTATGCTTATCCCATCTTCACACTTTCCATCATCTTTTCCCTTCTCCCATCTAATTAAAACCCTAGCTAGTAAGTACACCTCTTCTTTTATTTCTATACTTCAAAAAAAAAAAAAAAACTACTTTAATTTTTTTAAGAAAAAAAGAAAACATTATTTTCAATCATAATAATTATTAGTTATACGTACGTACTTTTGTATCCAAAAATATGGCAGCCAAACGGTTTTTTGATGATGATGATGAGGATCACCCCAACCATAAACGGATCAAATCTAGACCTTCTTTTGCTTCGTAAGATCTTTATATATATATATATATATATATATATATATATATATATATATATATATATATATATATATATATATATATATATATATATATATATGTGTGTGTGTGTGTGTGTGTGTGTGTGTGTGTGTCATTAATTAATTATGTGTTTTTTAAAAATAAAGCTTAATTAACTTGTGTATTTTTTGTGTTTGGACTATATATATGTGAATGAAAACTAAACTTGTGATTTGGTATTTTATGGTGACAGTGTAATCAGAGAAGTGGTTATGGTGAATTTCTTTGAGAATTTCTGCTCAGCCTTGGAACCAATGCTTCGGAAAGTGGTATTATACAATTAACTCCGATCCTTTTTTTTTTCTATATATCTATTTTTTCTATATATCTATATCTATAGAGAGAGAGTTGACAAATAAGAGAGAGATAGTCATATATAGAGAGAGAGAGACCGATTCAATTCCATTTGAAAATATACATAGTGTTTTCGAAATTAACCAAATTTTATAACAAGCTACGCAATTCTTGTTACACACACATATATATATATATATATATATATATATATATATATATATATATATATATATATATATATATATATATATATATATATATATAATATTGATATATATATTGAGTAAATTACGGTCACTACTTTATGTATGGTCAAATTACGAAAATACCCCTCATATTGGAGTAATTACAATCATCCATTTTAACTATGAGTCTTCTTACACGTCTACCCTTATGGTGTCAAATTCAACATAATCTTCTTGAACCGTGGAATGTTCTCTAGCTAGTTTGTACTCGTTTTGTGCAAAAATACAGTTTCTGATGCACTACAATCTGATATTTACAAGCCAATAGACACATCTTATGATAATCTTATTTCAAAATGTGGAGCTCAAATGGGATAAAACGGGTAAAAACTGGAGAATATTCCACATAATTTATAAGACTCCACTAAATTTAACACCGCAATAGTGAACTTATAAGCAGTGTCATAATCCATGATGGTTGTAATTATCTAAACAACAGAGATTTTTTTTTTAATTTAATCGGGAGGAGTGGCTTTAATGTAATCTTTAAATATTTAATAATAAGACAAACGGTGAGTGACTAAATTGAAAAAAAAAATGAATTAGGTGAGCGAAGAAGTGGAAAACGGGCTGAAACGGCGTCGCATGAGCTCAAAACTACGAAGCCCTTCAATGAGAATGATCCATCATCAATTGGTGGGGCCCTCCTCACATACCCTACAGCTGTCATTCGCCAAAAGTCTGTCCCTCCCTATCTTCACCGGCACCAAAATCGTCGACGCCGATTTCAACCCTCTTCAGATCATTCTCGTCGACTCCGGCGCCGGCAAGTTGCCGACCTCACTCCCCTACCCAATCAAAGTTGAAATCGTGGTTCTCGACGGCGACTTCCCCAACAACAACGACGAGTGGACCACCGAAAAATTCGCGAAAAATGTGGTGAGAGAGAGGAGTGGAAAGAGGCCCTTGCTCACCGGAGATTTGAACCTCACCGTCAGGGACGGCGCTGCTTACGTCGGAGAAGTCGAATTTACCGACAACTCCAGCTGGATTCGGAGCAGGAAGTTCCGATTGGGTGCGAGAGTGGTGCATGGTACTAACGGTGAGGGCGTCGTCATACGCGAGGCCGTCTCCGAACCTTTTGTTGTTAAAGACCATCGCGGCGAATGTCAGTCTCTCTCTCTCTCTCTACTTGCGCTTTTCTTATTTTATTTTATTTTATTTTTCGTTACCGTTACCGTTACCGTTATCGATATAAATATATAATTTTTGAAATTAAAGAATTACACCAAAGTTTAGTTAACTAAGTAAATACTTATACAATTAATAATCAAATGAAGAAAACTAGTACTCCATATATACTAGTCGTGGATTTAAATATTTGTTGCTTTATTTCTTAATCACAAGAAACATTTTTTTTTTCTATTTGATTTTAGATTCTTATCCGCGTTTTATTTGATCAAATCCAATTAATTGCGTTGACTTGTCTTGGTGTTGACCTCTTCTTGTCTTTGATCAAGTTATTATTATATAAGATGATAGTACATTAACCGTATTTTATAAAAATGAAATAAAAAATGAAAGAATATTCTATATTATGGACTGAATCATAGTTTTCTTAGGCATTTCTCAATAGCATAGATTAAATTATATTAGCTACATTTCTAATAATTAATTAATGCATTAAAAAAAAAAAACTAGCGGTTAGAGGAAGAGGGTCTGTTGATTGAAGTTTGTATCTCTTTGTCAATAACTATTACGTCAAACGTGTCTTACATTATTGGCCTAGTGTAGTTTACAGATATTTGATTGCGGGTCCCCTCTTTATGTTTATAGATAACAAAATTAGAATAAACTAATTAATTATTCAATTATATCAATCATAAGTATCTGTATGACAATTAGATTTCCTCACCTACTTTTAATTTGTCACAAGATTTTGATAAAACCTAATTTTGTAGTTAGTTAAGGTGTTCTCACATTAGGATTTGGTGTTAAATTTCTAAATCTAGTACTAAATATGATGTCTATTTCATATATTTCCAAATTTAATAATTAAGGACAATAATATTTTTTTTAGTCAATCTTGCAAAATTAATTGGGTAGTACGAGGAAGGCCCACTTTGATTTTATTGGATAGTCGTATCTAATATAATTAGGGATTTTAATTTTATTTTTTTCTCGAATGACTCTAAATCTTGTCAATTATAAGGCCATTTTAAAAATATTATTTTTACCCATATTAATAAATTAACCCTTGTTATATATACAGTCAAATTGACGTAACAACTAAGAAAAGCAATCAAATAATAGATTCAATTAAACCAATATTATTATGAGTATAAACAACGCAAGTGGAGTCAACACACCGCGTTCATTACAAACCGACCTTAGATATATCATCGTCCCATAACTAATTCTAATTGTTTATTTTTTTGGTCAAAGCAATTTATAAGGAGAATACATATTATATTAGACAAGTTGAGATAAATATTAAATGACTTCCAATCATTATCTATTTATAGGGTGAATTGCATTTTGCACCTTGAAAATAACATGGATTAGCACTTTGCACCCTTAAGTTTTAAAATTGTCAAATTGCACCCTGTAATTGCATATGGTCAAATGCACCCCACACCCATCGCTTTTCTTGGTGGTGTTTTTTTCTTTTAATATATATTTTTACATTATTATTTAATAATATTATAAATGAAACACAAATGTTGATTTTTCGTATCAAAATTGAAATTTTACATGAACTAAAAAGAAAAGATTTTTTTGTGATACAATTATATATATATATATTTTTAAATAATTCAAAAGGTTGTAAGTTGTGCTCCAAAGAGCATCTAACATTATTAACATTAATATTTATATGACATATTTTATGTGATTTATTCTAATTTTTTTAATCACAACAATCGATTATTAGTCTAGTTACATTCTAAACACAGGTTTTATGTTTTAATATTGTTTGTATAAATAGGCTTTGTTTGTCCTAATTGAATTTTCATAACTTTTGTCAAAAAATACTGAAACTTTAAAATTTTAAAATATCATGATATATCATATTTTTATAAAATATCACAAGAAACGTTTATACGATGCATTTTGTCATGAGATATTCAATTTGAGGGTGCATTCTGTCAATTCTAAAATTTAATGGTGCAAAACGTCAATTCATTCCATTTTTAAGGTGCAAAATGCAAATCACCCGCTACTTATATTAAGTGGAATTATTTATCGAGTCAACCCAAATACAAAACTTGTACTCTTGCTCTGTATATCTAGTCATCTTTTGCTTTCAAAATGTATAAAGAATTAAGTCAAATCGAATTTTTCTGCTCAACCAACTTATTAACCTTCAATAAATCATCCATCCATTTCAAATAAATGGCAATTTGGATTTAAAAAAACTATTATTATGTATTATATGACAATGTATAATTCTATACAGTAGAAACTCGATAAATTAATAACCTCGTTTAAATAATAAGTTTCTCGTTTAAATTAACATTTCAGTAAATTAGTAGAATTTGGTTGGTCCCGATTATTTTGATTTATAGAGGTTTAACTGTACAACGTGGTGAGTAATTAACTATTGTGAATTGTGATTAGTGTACAAGAAGCATCACCCACCAGCACTAGAGGATGAAGTGTGGAGGTTAGTGAAGATAGGAAAAGGTGGAGCTTTCCATCAGAAACTTTCTTCCCATGGCGTTCACACTGTCCAAGATTTCTTGAAGCTCTTCAATGTCGACTCTTCCAAACTCAAAAGGGTACAATTTTTATTTTATTTATTTATTACTTAATTATTCTTTGCCTATTCGTACGTTCAAACTCTTGGCAATGCGCAATTACATTTCCATCTCACTTTAATTATTTTCCAGAAATGAATTTGTGTTTGTTAAGGTTTCTATAATAATTACTTGGAAAATATTTCTCTTTTTTAGATATGATCACAAAAAAAATTATCTTCACTAAACAAATATTACTTTATTTTTTAGATTTATCTTATACAATATATTTTTCTCACACTTTTAAAAATTATTTGACTGCCACGATATGTTTTGTCTCATTTCAACTTATGAATAAATATTACTTTCGTTCTTCAATTATTCTCTGAAAATATATTTTTCCAAAATAAAATGAAAATAACTCCAAAATTCAAACGGTACCCTTGCTTTTTCTCTAGATTCTACATATCAATCATGGCTTGGTAAAATAGATCGAGTAGTTTTCCACCTTTGACTTACACATTGTATGTGTGTAAAATATGTTTACATCTATCTATATACACGTGTGTGATAGAATATAATCAGTTTAATTGCCTTCAATTTCTTTTAGAGAGAAGAAATATTATTTGATTGGTAATGATTTTTATTGGATTTTGATATACATAATATATATAGATAATTGGAGTTGGGATGTCGGAGAAAATGTGGGAAGCAACATTGAAACACGCGCAGAGTTGTGTGATGGGGACAAGGGTTTATATATGCCATGGCCACGACTACACACTCACTTTCAATCCTATCTGCCAGCTCATCAAGGCCGACTTAAGCGGTCAAGTTTTCTACGAACGCGACTTCAAAACGATGCAAACCGTAAGCACCACCACCACTTAGGTGGTGTTTGCAAACGTTTTTCCAAAGTGATTATGAGTTTTTTAATGTTTAAAAAAAACTGATTTTGACCAAAAAACAGCTCATAATCACTTTGGAAAAGCATTTGCAAACACCCTCTTAATCATCTAATTAATTAATTAATTGTAATTAAATAAATTAATCCGTTATTATGTGTATATGGTGTGGTGAGCAGGCTTATATTGAAAGCCTTGTGAAAGATGCATACGCCAAATGGAATTCATTGGAGGTATCTGACGGACTTGTCTACCACACACCACTTTTAACCCAAGGTATCAATTCCTTCCAACTTTATTCACAATATTAATAAATTAATTAATTAAAAAAAAATGATCGGTAACTTATGCATCCATTTCGCGGGAAGTTATATGTTATATCGAGTTATTTACACCATATTATAAATCGTTAACCGTAGATGAGGTCAAATAAACATCCAATGAACACATATACACATGTGTGTGATATTATGTGCATATCTATGGTTAATATGCATCCGATCAGATGTTAATAACCCAGTGTAGCATATAATTTCTTCTATTTAACAAGAAGTTATATGCTACATCGGGTTATTTACACTAGATTATTTATTGTTAACCGTAGATGAGGTCAACTAAACACCCAATAAACATATACATATGTGTGTGCCTGTGTGATTATGTGCAAATCTATGGTTAATAGGCATCCGATCAGATCTTAATAACCCAGTTTAGCATATAATTTTGTCTATTTCGCGAGAAGTTATGTGCTACATCGGGTTATTTACACTAGGTGATTGTTAACTGTGGATGGTAAAAGAATCGTCCACTAAATACACATACACATGAGTGTACGTGATGGTTAACATCGGGTGTTAATAACCCAATGTAGCATACAATTTCCCCTATTTCCTAAACCCCACTAAACAAAAGAGACTTTTGAAAAGTTCTTGTGATAAGAGTCGTTGTTAAATTCCTAATATTGTCTTGAAATGGTAATTTAATACATACAAAAACTTTTAATTTGAAGATTTGGTAATATTTTAATTGATAAAAGGAATAATTTAGTGAATTAATATGATTTTTTAATAGTTTAACTTCTAATTGTAACTAAGAGAACATTAGTTTTAGAAGTAGTAGTCTACATCTGATAAGGAAATGTCAACGGCTTTATGATGAATTTATTCATTTTGCTTTTGAGGAATGATGTGTTTATTTGACCACTTTGTAAGCCAAAAATGACATAAGAATAAAAAAAAAAATCACTTCTAGAATTAAATATATTGCCATTTTAAACTATAGATAATCATTAGGGATTTGGTATCTTAATATATAAACAAATGAAAGGGAGTAATTAATCTTTCTTGTAAAAAAAAAAAAAAAGCGAGTATATAATCCTTTCACGGTGTTTGGCCGAGATTATAAGCTGTTAAAAAGAGTTTATAAGATGTTTAAGAGCTTATAAGTTCTTTTAAAGTACTTTTTAAAATAAGATCATAAAAATTAAGAAAGTAAGTTGTTGAAGAGCTTAAAACGTACCTCTAGCCGACAATTTTATTGAAGATCTAATAATGAGTAAAAATGGCTTACAAGCTCATTATCCAAACACTTTAAAGATCAATTTAAAAAATAAAACGTAATAACTTATCAACTCTTAAATTAACTTATCAAGATATTAGAGATATTAGAGTTTATCAGCTGTCTAAAATAAGTTTAGCCAAATGTACTAATTTTTGGAGAAATGATTGAAAAACACACTCGATCTATTATAACCTCCACCCCCACCCCCCCCCCCCCCCCCCCCCCCCCCCCACCACACACACATACACTATATTTGATTTGTAGTATTTTAATTACAATTGTTACAAGTACTACTTTTTCTGATATTTCTTGGATGTGTGTGTGAAGTTAAGAAGCAATAGTAGGTGTGAAATAGACAGAATACTAAAGTGTGGGTGGTTGGATGCAGGTGATAAAGTAGTGGAGGGGCATTCGCAGCAAATAGTAGCAAGTGAGAGCAGCTGCTATTCAGGAATAATGCACAATAACAACAATAATAATAATAACGAAGCAGACTACTCAGATGAATGGGGACTCAATTCAAACTGGGATTAGTTACCTCTTTCTCTACCAATCTTCTTCCCATGTACATTTTCCAGAATTCATCACTTCTACTATTTCATATATATATATATACTATCTCACCATTTCATTGTGTACATATGTGTGAGTGTCTCTCTCTGTTTTAATGCTGTAATATATACATTTGTTACCATTTAATTTAGTACATATGTAAATGTTGTGATTTAAGGATACTTGATTTTTTAACGGTGTAAATCGGGCCGTGTGAGTCGGATTTTGGTAGACTCAAAAATTAAAACTACCATCGGTCGTCTACCCCAGTTACAGTTAGTTGCGGTGGAGTGATATTTTAGCTCTAGTTTTATTTCATTAAAAGCGCATAGTAGTAAACCGAATCAATAAAAAACGAAAGAGAGGAATTTCGATAATACTGAAAGGGAACGAAAACATTTTCACCTTACAGATCCAACACGCGCAACAGATCAGATTCATAATCAAGAAAAAGCAACGACATACTAAAAGAATATACGTGTCGACCAAATTAATCCATGTCTACTCCGACTCTTGCGGTATCAAACTTGTTGTTTCCACATAATAATATATAACAGCGAGGATAGGGTAATTAAATTATTAAATTTTTAAGAAACAAAAAGCTTATTATACCCATTTGCTTCTGCTTCTTACAACATTCCGGCTGTTCTAGTATTTATGGTAGGAATTTTTTCAGCAAAACACGAAAATTGAACTGTTTTAGTATCTATGGTAGGAATTTTTTATTCTCAGAATTAGTCTGAATTAATAATGTTGGTTAGTAGTTATATGAGGGGAGGAAATTGTTACATTTATAAGTTGTGATAGTTATGCTAAACATAATATCAACTCCAATGGTTACGCATTTAAATGGGCTTTTCAATGATCGGTTCGAATATATTCTCATAGCTTGATCATCACCACTACATTGCTAGAAAACTTGACGTGTTCCATTTCACATTGGTAAATCGATAGATGATTTCAACTTATTAACGACGAGATATTGTGTGTAATTACACTTATCACAATGAAGACATATCAAAATAGACTATGTTGTGTGTTCCTATACTTGTTCGTAAATTGTTGAGCATGAATCTTGAGCCTCAAACAATATCCAAAATCGGCAAATGTTGATCCTAAAAAAATGTGTTTTCTACTCTTCTCAATACATCAAGTACTAACTTTAAATAACAACATTCAGACAAGTGTTGAAGGGTGATTATTGCCGGTTTACGAATTTATAACCTATTGTAAAAGAGCACACATGTACGGAACCAAATACATTGGGGAAGCGGAGCATATAGTAGCAGGGGAATTTGAAAAAAAAAAAAAAAAAAAAAAAAAAAAAAAAAAAAACAAGATTTAGAACGGCATAACTTGGAGGGCAAGAAAGAGTGTCAAACTTTTTCTTCCTAATCGAAAAATGGGTTTAGCTAAAGTCCTACATAAAGATGCGGAGTACCATTGTTAAATGCACGAGAGTACAGGTGAATGCGTTACGAAGAACAATTTGAATATGGAAAAAGAGCTCACTTTCAGAAAACCAAAAGCACCTCGCAAGACCATTTTCATACATGACAACAAAATTAACGCATGAGGCTATGGGTTAGCTGTTTCATTATTTTACGCAATGTAGTCAAAATCGAGATCTAAATCGTAAAATCGCAAGACTTGAAGATTTTACACACTGAAAAGGAGTAAGATCGCACTAAATTCGCAAGTGCCTTAAAATCGCGTTCAAAATCGTTAAAAACGCGATTTTAGTGCGATTTTGGTTTTTGTCAAGAATTTGGCTGAAATTTTGGATTCTAGCCCAATAAATTCAGTTTTTTAACAAAAAAAATTTAGCCAATTACCAAATAATCCAGAATATATAAAGCTCAGCCCTAATTTGCCTTAAAATAACAATCTATCACGACGAGAAGAAAATACTTCTCTTCTGCTAAAAAAAACATCCAGCGGCTGTGAGCATCAATTTCAGTTATCTCCCAACACAATTTATGTTAGACTATGTCTAACTAATGTTAAAACATGTTTTGTTAATGTTGGGATGTTTTAATATTTGTTAGGACATATTTTATGTATATTATGACTTAATTTATTTGTGTTACGGATGTTTTCTAAGTAGTAAGTACTAAAGATATTTATTTTACAATACATACGATTTTACGTTTCCTATTTCACTTAAAATCCCGATTTTGACTACCTTGATCTTACGGATGCAAAATAAACAGTCAGATTGCTCATCGGTATATATATACGAGTATGGTCAAACCAGGAAGTAGATGCTCATAAAGCCACGAATCAAATAAATTATATCAGGGATAATAATGCATTCCCTCATTTTGGATCAAAGCACCAATTTTTCTTCACTATTGTTCAAGCCAAAAGCAACAAAATCAAAAGAATGCATGCATTGCAAACCACCAAACCCAATATGGAACAAAAAAATGTAAATATTTTAATTAATTACAAAACTGACCTTTGATTTATAGGGATGTACAGTGGGGTTGTCACACTCCTAGAGGTCCTCCTTCACACTCGCTATAAAAGAAAATCCGGAATAACCGACGACTGAGCTGGCAACGCCCCACCATCTCCTCTCTGTCGAGACTTTCGCTTTGGCTTTTCCCTTTGACCTTGACCGTCGTGTTCTTTATCCTTCCCGGTACTTTGACTTTTTCTCTCTTTACCATGACCATGCTGCTGCTTATTTCTCTCTCTCGATTTCTTTGACGATTCTCTTTTTCTTGATGATGACGATGTTGCAGTAGCTTCATTGCCTAAAAGCACTTCTTGCACAGCACCTGAAATTAGATCGCCACCCTCGACCTCGCGTTTCTTGGCCGAAACATTAAACCCTTCTCCGTCGTCCAATTTCACAACAACGGGCCTGATCCTCGCCTGATTCGGTTTCTTCTTAATGACGAGTGATTCTTCTGTTAACCTCGCAAGATCTTCCGCTTCGTCAGCATCCTTATCTTTAGGATCGATAGCAGGCGGATAGTCGTTCGATACCGTCCCTGCATTTTCCGAAGATAGGTAATATAGGCCGTGCCTCTTTCTATGCTCTGCAAGTAGAGACGTAGACTCGGTCAACGTTTCGGATTCTTCCTTACTGGTGCAATCTGAAGTGCCGGCGGCATCCATTTTTTGAAGTTTGACTATCGAAAATGAAGACGGTAACGAAAACTCTGTATCACCACCGCATATATCGTCCAAGTCACCAAGATTTTCTTTGAGCACTAATCCATCGGGTATCGGTACCCTCTCTTGGGCATTAACAGAAACCGGACCAAGATCCTCGGAAAACGCATCGAAAATCAGCTTCACCATTTCGGAAGCTTCTACCTCTCCTTTTACGTTATCTCCTTCACTCCCGAATACTATTAGTTTTATCAACTTAATCAATCCAAGAACATTGCTCGCTCGCTCCTGCACTTCTACTTCGTTACTCCCGGCTAACGGTCCCAAGTTAGTTTCGACAAGATTCATTAAATTCACGAAGGATTCTTTCGTAAAACGATGCATACTTGAAGAAGCAACAACCACATTACCATTACCGTTATCTAGTTCAGTATCGGATAATAGTTGACTTGCTACAGTGTCGACACTTAACTTGAGATACAAAGATAGACAGAAAGTCAACACTTTAAATGCCGATTGAATATACACAGCTCTCACCGATGGAGTGAGGAGACTAGTTCTTGGCTGTAGCAGTGCTTCCATGATCTCAAAAGGGTTTCTTGAAAGCTCGATGTACTCTCCCGAAACCCAAGCAGCAGCACCTAAAACTCCATGTATAAACGAATTACCAAGCAACGCTGGATCGATCACAAGCTCACGAGCAATATGAACGAGCTGAACCCTAGCATCCTTAACCCTCATACCAATATCAACAAGCTGGTTCTCGATTTCGTTCCCTTTCCGACAATGCGGAATCCTCGCCATTTCTCCAAGAAAAGACACGTACCAATCGAAATCAAAGACCACCTCGTAGAAATTCCTCGAACAAGTCAACAAGACGTGGCCCAAAATCTCGTTACAGAACTCCGGGTCGGACTTGAGTGCCTGACTGATCAAGATCCTAGAGATTTCCATTACGTTATCCTCCGAAACCATACACATCACGAGGCGCAACGCCTCGACTTTAATGTTTACATCGACGTCGCTCAAGGCCTTAACTACCAACTCCTTGTTCTCCAAGACCGCCCACATATTCGTCTTCGAAACAATTGTGAGCCCTTGCAGACCGAGATACTTCAGATTCGGATCATCTTCTAACAGAAACTCCCTCAGCTTAGCAACTGCGAGCTTCACTGCGGAATCGTACTCGCTCAAACTAGTCACAATCATTCGAACGCACTCGAATGCTAACGATTTCGCACCGGTTCTCGCCATGTGGTCGCAGATAGGCTCGACCACCCTCTTACCCAACCTTGGCTCCAAAGGTGCCAACTTTGCGAAAATCTTGATCACTTTAATCAAGACCCAATTGTTTCTGCAGTCCACTAAGATTTTGTAAAACTCGGGGGCCAAGGGCAAATACGATCTGGGTTCTTTCTCTGTGAGCTCGCAGAACAAACCGACAACGGCGGACAAGGTTCCGACGTCGTCGCTCTCGAGATTGCCCACGACTCTCTTGAAGCAGACGCGGACGGCGTCGGGGTACTGCTCGAAAACCCTCAAAACGGCGGCGATCGCCTTCTTCCTGACGAAGGGTTTGCCGCTGGCGAGGAGGGCGAACACGTCGGGGGTGAGATCGCGGGCCAAGTCGGGGTTGCAGATGGCGGAGAGGGTGGAGAGGGCGAGGCTGACGTCATGGGGGTTGGCGGAGGAGAGATCCTTGCGGAGCTGGTGGGTGAGGAGGAGGATGACCTGGGTGGTGGAGGGGTTGAAGGAGAGGGAGGCGGAGAGGAAGGCGACGCGCTTGTAGGAGTGGGCGGAGGAGGAGGAGAGCTCGACGGAGTGGAAGGCGGCCCAGGACATGTCGGCGGAGTGGAGGGAGTGGAGGTAGGTGAGCTTGTGGAGGGCGGTGGCTTTGGTTTGGGGGTCGGTGGATTTGATCTCGCGGCGGATCTCGTCCAGGGATTTGGAGATGAAGATTGACTCCGTGCCTGGTGGGCAGAGGCGGAGGCCTTTTATTACATCGTCTATCGAGCGCTGGAACAATGAGTCCATCAGTGAAGGAACCACCGCCATTGTTACATTCAGTTTCAATTTCAGCTCTGTCTCTCTCTCTCTGGTTTAATTGGGGGAAGAGGAAACAGCCGATTTGGGGGAAATGCGGAAGAAGCCGGCTGAACGTGCAGCTCACGTGCTCACAGTAATTTTCACTTAAATCACCACCAATTTTAACTTTGTAAAATTAGTAGAAAAAAAAAAAAGAAAAAGTTAAATTACGGTCACCTCTTCTTTGGGTAAATTTACAGCCACCCCCTCCTATTAAATACTTTTACATAAAATTTATGTAATTCGATTATTTAAGAAACCAAATCGTATATTTAGTTTGGTAAACGGTGTTAAATGTTGGCGTAACAAAATTCCAGTTCGGTTTCACCAATTAACATCCCTAAATTTACCTATTGAGGGGTTTTTTTCGTAAGATAATAGATAATTGAGGGGTGACTGTAATTATTCGAATAAGATGGGGGTTTTCGTAATTTGATCATAACTCAATGGTGATTGTAATTTGCCAAAAAAATAAACTAAAAAGAGATGATCTATTTCCATCTTTAAAATATCTTATGGCTGCGGCTATATACAATACTAATTCCACTTGTTCAAGACTAAATTAAATAATATTTCCAAAAGATTCCATTTTTATTAAGATGAAATGACAAATATATACATAAATTAAGTTGGCTTTTGTTTGCTCATGCAAGACCAAATAACAAATAATAAAAAAAAAACAAAAAAAAAGAAGAAAAAAAAGAAAGTGAAATTAAACACACACCCCCAAACCCTACCCTACGCCAAAGCTCCGCTGCCCAAGATCCGCCGCTCTTAATGCGACGTTCTTAATGTCTTGTACATATTTTGAAAACTTGGATGAATTTGGACAATAAATTGCGCATTCGCATTCGCTTTTTGCTCTAAAAAATAAATGAATATTGAAATAAAAAGTAATTGGTAAATAAAAAATTAGAAAAAATATGAAACAACTAAATTTTGACATTAAGGTGTCGAATATATGTCCATAAATTCGACACCTTAATGTCAAAATTAGTATATTTGGACTAATTTGCTAACAGTTAAATTTCGACACTAAGGTGTCGATTTTGTACTCCAAAATTGACATCTCAATGTTAATTTTTACCTGTAAAATTCGACATGTACATGTCGACCTCGTCTGCGCGTGATTTAAAAAAAAAATATGAAGCAACTAAATTTCGACATTAAGGTGTCGAATATATGTCCATACATTCGACACCTTAATGTCGAAATTTAGTATATTTGGACTAATTTGCTAACAGTTAAAATTTCGACACTAAGGTGTCGATTTTGTACTCCAAAATCAACATCTCAATGTCGATTTTTACCTATAAAATTCGACCCGTACATGTCGACCGCGTCTGGGTGGGATTTTTTTTGGAAAAACAATATTCTAGCTAAAAACACATAAATGCATACCTTCTTGGGTTCTTCCACCGTAGAATCTTCTATTTTGATGTCTTTTGACTCCATACTTTCCATCTTAGTAAGATTCGTTGAGTTTTGATGATTTTGAATATTTAGGTTTTGTGGGTTTATGGAAGAGGAAAGAGAAATGTTTTGTGAGTTTTGGAAGATGGAGAAGGTGAGAGTTGGTCTTGTGGTTTTGTGATAGGGTTTTTTGTGTATTTGAATTTTTGATATTGCACATTTGGATTTTTCTATTTTTTTAACAAGGGTATTATAGTATTTATACATTGAAAAATTTAATTTGATCTTGCACAAGTGGAATTAGTCTTGCATATAGCCGCAGCCATATCTTATTTCACCATCAAATTAAATGTGTTTTTTTTTATCCATGTATCATCTTTCACCTATGTTCTATACAAATTCAAAAATTGTCCACTATCAAACTAATTAGAATATTCACAAAATAACTCCACAACTTTCGACTAGAATCTTTACCAGAAAATTTCACCATCGCCACCTTAAATGAACGTTGCATTCATCAGAGAAAAACACCTGAATGTCAAAAGAAGTAGGAATTCACGTTTTTGGAGAAATAAAATTAAAAGCACTTAATGTACAAATAAATTAAACAAAATCAGAGATTTTTGTTTTCGGTGGAACAAATTTAAATAATGGGCTACATTTTCATTAATTATAACATTAACTAATTACATATGTTCACACAACTAAGAAAACTCGCGGCTCAAGACTGAAGCCTGCCGTTGACAAACCAGAATACTCGGGAGATCACTCCCCGTGAGTGTTAGGATAGTAGACTAAAAGTCTCGGTTTTAGTTACATAGTTATATTATTGAATTAATAAAATAGTGTATTATCATCTTATGAGTATCTGCACAAGGGTTTTCAGTGCGTTGGATTGATGGTTTGTCAATTAATTAAATGTACAAGTCTAATATTCTAATAATATTCAAAATGTTGTGCTACGGCGCACATAAAGATCATTTGAAAAGTTCGTTGAGAATATAAAGATAAACGTTCACAGTCTAGATGGAAATGGACTAACCACTGGTAAAAAATTGTAGCGCAATATTTAAGTGATTGGTCCTTGATCACATTAAACGAAGAATATGTGGCACCCCTTTTCTAATTACACTTAGTAATTTAGAATATGCTAGCGGAAGACTTTTATAAAATAATGAGTGTAGAATGTTCGTTTTAAAAATTACCTTCTATAAATAGAAAGTTACCCATAAAAGTTTTCTTTTTAAAATCAGAGGAAGAGTGTTCACATACCATACCATAGGTAGATCAACTTCGAAAATTAATTTCTCTTAAATCATTCGTAAAAAGGCTTGGAAAATATAACCACATACTCTAATATGGGTCTAAATCATTCATTTAAAAAAGTTTTAAAATATCATTAGCCATTTGAGAGAAATAATTAAACACATGCAACTGTACAATTTGAAAATACATAATCGGGGAGGGAGATTTGAAAATTCTTTAAAAATCCCCTAGTGTTGTAATCACTACCAAATTTTATACCAAAGAAGAAAAGTGAGTTAGGAACATACTCAAAGTTAAATGAATTAATTTGAGTAAGAAAAACTTCATATATTGATGCGTGTCCTAAAAATGACTTTGTATGTGTACAGTTAGGGAAAATAATTCAGAATAAATGCATGTCTTATACAAATGATGCAAAAGATCTACCAAAATGACCGTAACAGAAAGACCTATGACACTATAAATTTACATGCAATTCTAAACCGAATTATATAGAAGTTTGGCAAAAAGAGGTAATCATAAATCCTAATTATTATTAAATGTAATGTTCTTACTACTAAGAGCCCCCGATGGAGTACGATAATATATATCTAAGATGGTATCAAAAGTCTTTAAAATTAAAATATATATAAGGGAAGCCACATGACTAAATTAAGAGCACATAAATCCACACGTCTTCCTTATGAACACATCCCTCGATCCTCGAACTCGACTCCAACTTTACGACTCGTGCTCGGGATTGAAAGTACCTACAAATATTTCAACACGTATATGAGTCTTTTGGACTCAATGAGAATTTCCGAAGAAATATCGAATACACATAGGCAAACAAACATATATTTATATATATATATATATATATATATATATATATATATATATATATATATATATATATATATATATATATATATATATATATATATATATATATATATATATATATATATATGTACCATCTCAAATCACACATATAAACACTATAAACATTTCGATTTTACCTCAATCGTTATTTTATTAAGGCACTTTACCATTTTTACCTTAGACCTTCTTGGTTTTACCTCTTAGACCTTCTTTTCATCATTTCATAAGGAATAAGAGAAGATCCCTCACAAGGGAGTCATTCTTTTACGTATACATTCATTAATTTCAAGAAACTTGATTAGGTGTGTGAGAAAAACATTTTTGATTGGATATCCTTTGAAAAATCAAACAAATCATTAGACAATAAGCCTTCATTTATTTGGAACCCGTTTCATAAGTGGAATCAAGCCACACACTCTTCATCTCATTTTTGGGTACCGGCCCCTCATACCCCGTGCTTATTCGATCTAAGTTTTACAAGATTTTCCAACTTTAAAAACGTGCAAGTGAGGTTAGTACACTTTTAATTTCACATATTCAAAGTTAGCTTACACATAAGCATATTAGTACACATATTTGCACATATTTCAAAAAATTACATAGTTTAGTCACAAGGTCATCGAGCGGATAAGCTGCGTGTATTTGCTGTCCGAGGTATTAAACCTCGATTTTGAGGAGATTGACGAGTCATGGAAGCATGGGGGCCCCACATGGAGGATGATACATGGACAGTTGTTGATGCCCGACACGCCCATGAGACGCCGAGTTCAGATATATCTGGTGTTTCTCCTCGGATCGATTTTATTCTCCGACAAGACATGTGATCGGGTGAAGCCGTGGTATATGCACGTTCTCGAGGATTCAGTGCTTGATCAGGTCGGCACGTATTCGTGGGGTTTGGCTTGTTTGTCCAATCTATACATGGAGCTGGGTATATGCAGCCGAGCACACTCGAAGAGCTTGGCGGGTTGCACCACCCTTCTTCACGTAAATTTTAATATATTTTTGTACTTATTTTGTTCATAATGTTTTTAAATTTATATATTCTCTATTGTTTATTTCCCTAAATATCTTTAAATAAAATATTGCAGTGTTGGATATACGAGTATTTCCCGAGATTCCAGCCGCCGGAGGAGAGCAAGTGGTACCACAAGTTTCAGCCTCGATGCAAGAGGTGGAACGCGCCGCCAAAAGCGGGCACGCTCGAGCATATTCGAGGTTTACTCGACAATATGACTGCGGATGATGTAAGTTTTTTTATATTTATGTATTTATATTTTTTTTTAAATATGAATTTTTCGATTTATGTGTTTATATTTTTTTTAAATATGAATTTTTTCGATTTTATGTAATTGTAGTTTGTTTAAATATGAATTTTTCTGTTTATGTTTGTAG
Organism: Erythranthe guttata; assembly: GCF_056151865.1. Classification (NCBI taxonomy): domain Eukaryota; kingdom Viridiplantae; phylum Streptophyta; class Magnoliopsida; order Lamiales; family Phrymaceae; genus Erythranthe; species Erythranthe guttata. Next base: position 10,676,170 of record NC_142541.1, read on the forward strand.
TTTGTGTAAATATGAATTTTTTGATTTATGTATTTATATTGTTTTTTGTTTAGGTCGAGTGGCTACCGTATGGTCGGGATATACACGAGAGTATCCCTCGTACGTTGTATCATGGCACAATCCAATACACGTGGGTCGTAGAGCCGTATATGCCTGATCGTTGCGTCCGACAGTTCAGGTGGGTTCAGGATATTCCGCGTGGCTTGATTCCATCGATGGAGCCATGTTCACGCGGTCCCAAAGAAGGTACATCGTACAAAGTCAACTACCCATTTTCGGGTGGTATGTGGGACATGGTCCAATCTCATTCCATTCGTGCCGACGTATACAAGACGGCACGACAACGGGGGCAAGTTGACGAGAACTACATGGAGTGGTACACCGATCGGACTCATCTGAAGATCAACAACCCCAACATAGGCCCGGCTCCACTGCATCGAGAGAATGTGAGGCCACCAGATCCGCCGACTTATTACCAGATAGTACGTGCATTGTACCCGATCACCAGGAGCACTGGACAGGACTGGATGCAGCAGTTTGCCGATCTACGTCCCGACCTTGGAGATATTATGCAGCCCACCTCCCAATATATTGGCATCGATCAGGACAACGACAAGGAAACGACGATCATGAGGTGCAGCCGCCGAGGAGAGCGAGGCGGTAGTTTATTGATTTTTTTTAGTTTATTTTATTATTATTAGGACTATGCATTTTTATTATTATTAGGAACTATTTAATTTAATAATTTATTTTTATTATTGTTAGGAACTAATTATTTTACTAATTTTGTTTATTATTATTACGAACTATTTAATTTACTAGTTTGTTGTTTTGTATTTTAATTCACTAGTTTTATGATTTGAATTTAGAAACTACGTACAACTGAAGCAATTAAAGTACACATTTAAACATTCCAAAACAATCTTACAAACAACCTGACAAATTTAATCATTCCAAAAACATAAGTTAAACATAAAAATGCAAAACACAACGCTACAAATTTAAATATTCCAAAACATAAATTAAACATTAAAATGCAACATTAAAACAAATACAAATTTAAACATAATTTAAAGTTTCAAATACAAGGCAGATGGTTATGATTATCATTACTCACACTCAATCGCCATAATCCATCCTCCGTTGATTTTTTGCCAATTAACCTGAACGAACAAGAACGTTTCTTCAATATGAGTACGTGTCGTCCAGATTGATATCTTGCACGCGTTAAAACATGATATTTTTTTTATTTACAATGATTAATCAGTCGATGATTATGACGAATTGTTGTGTCTTTTGCCCACGTAATTAATGCTTCTCTACTATCACACACAATACCACGTTCAAAGAAGTGACTATGATCGTGAGATTGTTCTCTTAGTTCCTGCATAAATATTTGAAATTAAAAGACAATATTTAAGGAATTTCGTATGAAATAACACGAAATGTGTAAGCTACAATTTCGTGTAAAAACATACGAAATAGGAGCTTCCATTTCGTAGGTTTTACTACGAAATGTAAGCTTTAATTTCGTATGTTTTTCTACGAAACAAACAACAAACGATTTTAAGACACATTTCGTATAGTATTACATGAAATGGAAGGATATATTTCGTGTGTTATAACACGAAATGTCTAAAAACGTTGGAAATGAACAAAAAAACGTGTATTTTCACCTCAAAATCGAAGCCGTTGTCATCCATGTCGATAATACTTGTGCTCTAACTGATATTGATCGAAAAATTATTGAATTTGAAAAATTTCAAGAATTAAAGGTTGATAGTGTTTAAGAGGTGGTTTGGATAAGATTTAGAAAAAAAAAAAAAAAAAAACTATTTTGCACAGCGAATGATAAAAACCACACTGATAATAGCAAGGGCCATTTTTTTTTTACAATATTTCGGGATTTTTTTTTGAAAACTGGGGTGATTTTATAATTGATTTCATAAATACAATAAAGCGTCATTTAAAACGACGCTCTTTAAGAACCGTTAGATTTTGTCTGGATCAATGGTCATCTCTTCATTTCTGTCTCCTTAATCTGACGGTCCGAGATTGATATGGACGATCGGACGGCCCTTAAAAGGCGTAATTCAAAACGACGCCCTTTAACCTGCCGCACTGGATTACAGCGTCATTCACATGTACGCCTTTTAACAGCCGTTGGATTGTGTTTATATCAACGGATGGATTTGAGCTGAGTTTTTTAAATTTTACTTAATTCTTTTTATTGTTAAATTCTAATACTTAATTGAATTTTAATTTTAAATTAATTATATGTTGTATTTTAAATTTTTTTCCTTCATTTATTTATGCAATTTATTTTATAATTCACTATAAAATAATACAAAGTTAATTAATTATAACCTAACAAAAATTAAGAAATAAAGAACTCTTTTATCAATTATATTACTTTTTTGTGAAATAAAAAGCTTTTTTGCATAAATTATAAATAAAGAACTATTTCGTTAATTTTATATATATATATATATATATATATATATATATATATATATATATTTTTTAATTTATATTTTATTAAATAAAAATAAAATGCCTTATTATTAGGAAATTATTTTTGTCTCCAAATCCATTTAACAGATATGGACATGGATGCGTATTCCTCCATCAAGGCATTTTATTTTTATTTAATAAAATATAAATTAAAAAAAATAATATATATAATTGACAAAATAGTTCTTTATTTATAATTTGTGCAAAAAAGCTTTTTATTTCACAAAAAAGTAATATAATTGATAAAAGAGTTCTTTATTTCTTAATTTTTGTTAGGCTATAGTTAATTAACTTTGTATTATTTTATAGTGAATTATAAAATAAATTGCATAAATAAATGAAGAAAAAAATTTTAAAATACAACATATAATTAATTTAAAATTAAAATTCAATTAAGTATTACAATTTAACAATAAAAAGAATTAAGTAAAATTTAAAAAACCTCAGCTGAAATCCAGCCGTGGATATAAACACAATCCAACGGCTGTTAAAAGGCGTATATGTGAATGACGATGTAATCCAGTGTGGCAGGTCAAAGGGCGTCGTTTTGAATGACGCCTTTTAAGGGTCGTCCGATCGTCCAGATCATCAATCTCGGACCGTCAGATTAAGGAGACAGAATTGAAGAGATGGTCATTGATCCAGACACAATCCAACGGTTCTTAAAGAGCGTCGTTTTAAATGACGCTTTATTGTATTTATGAAATCAATTATAAAATCACCCCAGTTTTCAAAAAAAAAATTCCGAAATATTGTTAAAAAAAAATGGCCCATAATAGCAAACCCCATTAGCTAATGGCCCCAACCTTTAACCATCACCAATATGCGAATATGAGCCGATAACGATAATAATGTCAGCGACACGCCGCAAATTATGGGCTCCTGAGAAGAAAAGCACGATGGCTGCTATTAATTAATGATGACGGGAATGCATGACGTCATTGAGTTTACGTCATTAGGGAAAAGAGCATCGGATCCTCTATATTATATATATATGGGTTGAAAATGGCTTTGATTTTGAGTCTTCTCCCATTCCCGTAGTCTATGTAAACAAAGAGCGAATATTAATTATAATAATAATAAAAAAAATACTCCTAACGTAAAGCACACCAGTTATTACTTATTATATAGTCGTCACTATATATAATCAATAATCATGGACCAATAAATATCGGAAAAGTCTATATATTCCCTAAAAGTCAAGTCTCCTATGTAGGTATATATATATATATATATACATTATATGTATTTCTGAATGGCTACATATAATTAGAGAGAGAGGGAAAATGAAGGGAGAAAGGAAGAGGAAAAGAGTGG